>NC_056745.1:1557819405-1557886905 GCF_019279795.1 Protopterus annectens
GCTGTGTGAATCACCTTACCCTCATCTACGGCTCTGGTGACCTCTTCAAAGAAGTCTATCAGGTTTAGGAGACATGATCTGCCTTTTACAAACCTGAACTGGGTGGGGTCCAGAGTTTAGAGATTAACAATGTTATTGTTTATAAGTTCCATGATGATATGTTCCATAGCCTTGCAGACCAGGCTCGTCAGGCTAATGGGGCGGTAGTTCCCAGGGTCTGTGGTGGCTCTCCTTACGTTTCCATTTTTGGATTTCAATGTATTTTATCTTGCCCAGGAAGGTGCAGCTGCAACACTACTATGTTGGTGTATGTTGCTACATGCACGGGCTGCCACAGTTTCTACGTGGGCAAGACTATACGTAGATTAAGGGATAGAATAGCAGAACATGTGAGGGCAATCAAATCCAAAAATCAGCACAATGCTCTATACATGCACAGTATAACCTGCACTGACTTTAACAAGTTTATCTTTTTTGTGATAGACAAGCCACAGGATTCACTAATCCTCCATGTAAGACTAGATTAGTCTTACACGGAAGAGCCAGTCTAAAAGTAAGACGGCAGCACGCCATGCATATTAATGAGGGTACGCTGCCTCAACTCTAAGGCTAACATGGAGCATGCATGAGTGCAGGGGGCGTGTCAGACTGCCGAGCAGTCCAAAAATCCACGCCCCTGCAAGTCTGACACTTGGGAAACATCTACTTACATAAGCGAGTCCACTCAAATGTGTACATACCCAACACTACACTCCCCCACATTCTAAACCCCTGTACAATTATAAAATGTAAAATTTTTTTTTTATTATTTCCGATATAGCTGCCCGTATTTGCGCGTGTTTGCACGGGTTTGCCCATTGCTTAGCTACAGTTAGCAGTTTAGACACCGAAGAGGATAATAAGAAACTTATATGCAAATTAAGCGAAATAGCGAAAGCGTAGTGGTAGAGCTTTCGCTCAAAGAGGAGGCATTCCCGGTTTGAGTCCCACCACTCCCCCTTCTATTTTCTGTTGGAAATCTGTATATAAAAATAATTCCTGACATTTATCATTTAAATTTTTGTAAAAAGCATTGAAATGGCCTATGTAGTAGTGAACAAATTTTAATATATATATATATATATATATATATATATATATATATATATATATATAAAAGAAGGTGAAATGGTTATGCATACTGATGGATGCATAAGTAACGTATCTTAAGCAATGTGAAGCACTGCTAAGCAAAGTTTACTGGTATTAAGCATATTTAAATGTAATTGCTCATAGCTGACCACTGCGTTAACTAGCGCAATGGCTTTGCGTGTAGCTGCACATCGCACCAACTAGCGCAAACAGAACATGTTTGCGCAGAGTTGCGCTCCGCACTAACCAGCGCAACGTCGGGCAATTTTGGGCAACGTCGAGCAATGTAGAGCAACGTAGAGCAACGTCGGGCAAAGTTGAGCAAAGTCGGCTAAACACAACCACATCTCCTAGCCGGTCTGGCCAGTAGTAAAATAAAAAGCAATGACAGGGCTCAAACCTGGGATACTGTGCACTATAATCACAGTACTGAACCACTAAGCCATGACAGCATTTCATGACCATGCACTTTCAACACACACATACATATCAATGGAAGTTTACCCATTGCTAAGCAGGTCTGCCTTCAGCTGAGTTTTTTCAAAACTGGCCAATCACAAATAAGTACAGTAAAGGAGGCATATTTAAGCTCCATAGGTGGGAATACTTGCCATAACTGGTTGTAGCTCCCATCTGCAGGCAGCATGGCTGGTGCTGGAGAGGGCTCTCGATTTCGAGCGCAACGTTGGGGCATTGAGGAGTCAAAAGTAATGGTTTGGCTCCTTGTCCATAATCATGAAGATAGACTCCTGTGGGGCCATTACCAGGGCACCCAATACAAAGCAGAAGCCTGGAACCATCTAGATCATGAACTCACCAGTGCCACAGGTGTCCCTTGGACTGGTGAGCAGGTCAGACACCACTACTCAGACCTGAAGAGACGCAAGGAGGATCAACTGCATCAGTGGATCCAGGAGGCCCGTGGGATGGAAAATGCCCCACTACAGAGTAAGTAACCATGGAATTAAGTATGTAAGAATTGCTATTCTAGTCTATACTATGGATAGGTATGTCTCAATATCACTTCATTTACTTCACAGCTGCAGGTGTCCGCGCCGTGAACCAGCAAGCCTATGCAGATAGGCTGCTAAGACTGCACCACCAGGCAGGTTAGTAATTATTCTGCATGTACTGTTATATAAAATAAATGAGAGAGCCTGAAAAAAAGTGTTTTAACCAATAAATAAAGGTATAATAATTCTTTAATAATTATTCTGCATGTACTGTTATATAAAATAAATGAGAGAGCCTCTAGAAAAGTGTTTTAAGTCTTTAATAAAGGTATAATTCCTGGTGTGTGTCTGTGTCATTTTCTTTGATATGTTGTTGTACTCTTGCATTATAGAAATAGTACTGTTGTATTAAACGCTGTTAACCCACACTTGGGTAGGCCCATATAAAGTGGATGAAGGGAGTGCCAGTAGCTTTAAAGCATATTTACAGTCCTCAACTGTTGGTTCATGCCCAGCATGTACAGGTTAATCCGGCACATGAGTAGCTTGGTATTGTGTTCCCCAGAAATGTCAGTGTACTGCCAGAAATGTAGGGAGCTGTTAACATATAACTGATAATTTCACCTGAACATATATAGATAATTATAGGAAAGTAGAGCTGTCAGTGTACCATCTCAGCAGTAGTGTGTCTGAGCAACTCACAAAATATATAGCAGTAACATCTGCATCCCGGACTGTTTGTATGTCAGATAGAGCTCATGTATATAAAGATCTAGCAAAACCCATTTCACAACTTAAGGACAATTGGGTAGTGTAATAATACATGTAGGGGACATATAACTGCAGTTAATAGGAATGTAGTGTAAACTAGAAGGATATATAAGTTGTTAATGGAGCTATCTTTTTCCACCCTACTGTATGTGCATAAAAATGCAATTCCACACCTCAATGGGTATGTCTAATCTCAAAACATTTGTTGGAAGATATGTCCTATTGGTTTATAAATATCTGCATTTATTTTAATGCATGTGCCCTGTTCAAATACCACAATATTGGTGACCTGTTGCCATCAATTAAACCTGCATGCTGTTGTAATATCCACTGTTGTTCTATATATGCATGTGTCATGCTTGATGTTCAACTGTTGGAATTCTGGTGTGTTGGGTTAATGGGAATACTTCTGCATGCTGTTATAACTAATTGGGAATGCTGTTAACTGTTACTAACCCATATTTTCATTAAATCCTACAAAACATAGAACGTATGGGAAGGCTGGTCCCAGCGGACCCACCTGTCCCACCTCAGCTGGCGATGGCTCCTGGCACCAGCAGGTCTGGTGCCCAGCCTGGGACCTCCTCCTCCATTGGCCCTGTGCCACCTTTGGGTGGAAGCACTGCAGGGGATGGGGCTCATCCCCCCATGCAATCGTGGGTGGAGGAGGGCCACCTATCACCCTCCAAATGGTCCGGGCTGTGGTGCGTAGAGAGATCGAGTGTTCTGTCACTGATCCTCTACGCCAGCTTGAGGCACGAGTGGCACGACTCATGGGTGAGCCTGCCCCTCCTATGCAGCCCCCAGCACAGCCACCCTCTGGGTTGTGAAGGTGCAGTGGTGACTGCCCATGGGTGGGTATCTCAGTTCCACTGTTGCCATCTGTGGGCTCATGGGCTTGGGATTTCCAAACATCCTTCCCCGTCAATGGCGTTCACCCACCACATGTGTCATATTCAGCCCCTGTATGTGTCTTGTTTGTCTTGTCTGTTTACCTCCCCAACCTACCTCCCCAAATATACCTACTTCCCCTACCCCACATTCCACTCTCACCTGAAAAAAAAAGGCAATCTGCTCCCAAAAAAAAAATTACGCCCCATACATAGCTGCCCATTTTGCACACATGTCCGCTGGACACATAAAATGTAATTTAATTGGCAGTACAACATACTTTGTTGTCCTCACCCCTCTCTCAAGGGTGGAAGGTTTCATATTTCCCTCCAAATTTATTGCATATGCACATCTGTTGCTGTTAAAGAAATGGGCAGCTATGGACCTTCCCTACACCTGTCCTGCACATCCCGAGCTGTTTTCTCTACTGTCTTTCCCTCTTTGTGCCCCTTTTTCACCACTTTCCTATCTCCCCATTTTCTTTTCTTTCAAAGAAATGAGCGCGGGGGTTAGCGGGAGTAAGCACTTTTAAGCAGTAGTTAGCAGGTTTGCACGAGTGTGCGCTTGTGTGCGCTTAGCTAAGCATTGCTGGGCATCATGCAAACCAGCACAAACCCACTTACAACTGCTTAAAAGTGCCTTAGTCACTCTGTATGTGAGGGCCCTTGTTCTGCTCAGCAGCAAAATAAAACACCTCTATCAGTTTCGAACCCAGGACCTTGTACACACTACACTGCATGAAGTACCACTAACCTACAGTAGATATATAACAAGTTGGTGCTGAAATAAATATATCATGCATCAGAGTGAGTGAATGTAAAGGAAAAATAGGAATGCCATAACACACAACTTGTTCTGTGGATCTTTACCAGCAGTTGTTGTGAAATTGCATTACATGACTGTGATAAGAGAAGCAGCCATTCTAGCAGGAAATAATGTTACAGCAGCACTTTACAACCCCCACACAGTATCATAGCAGGACAAACACTGGCATATCTGATTAGGGCAGAGGCCATACCTCCCAACTGTGCCTAATTTTCAGGGATGTTCCTGATTTTGAAACAAATTTTAGCTGTGTCCCTCTGAATCCCTCTGAAAAGTACTGACATTGGCCAGAAAGGTGGTGAATTACACTTAATGAATAATGACAATAAGTAAGAGTTAGACACTGCTTGTACTTCAGAAAAGGTGTATTAATCCATATGCTCTGGTTCTCGCAAAGTCTCAAGTTAATGGCACTAATATTTTAAATGTGTACCTCACTTTTACCTGCTTTTCCCTGCATCTGTTCAAATATGTACCTGAGTGTTTGAGAGGCCTGGCAGAGGCAGAAACACACAGGCATATCAGCTTTTCTGCTGTTACACACTGTGCAAATAGCTTTGGAAGGAGTTCCAGAAGCATACCCTTATGTAAGAGTACAACACTGAAATACAAAAGGATGTAGCCATGTACTGGTAGAAACCAACTGTAATAATGCCATTGTTCCAGTGCTAAAAATACAGGTGTGGTGCACAAAGACTAATAAGCTAACCTCTGGCTACTGTGTGGATAGGTCCACAGTTGGGAGCTACGCAGACAGACTACTTGCCTTGATAAACTAACAGGTACACAGCAACCCTTTAAGTCCAGCAAGATAAAATTCACACAATAATATATAATGCTCTCTGTACTTCTGCACCCCTACCCAAATGTAGAATATACCTGTGTGTTCAGGGTCTACCAAGGATGTAGGTAGGCATACTCAGTACTGAAATTTGTCCAGTTTTCTTGAGCAGCCTGTGCTAATGTCAACACTAAAAAAGCACAAACTGTTCAGAAGTGAGTAAATTAATATTCACAGTATAGCAGTTCACAAACAATTCATGTGCCAAAGGAGTACATCTCAATAACTAGTTTTGTATGGCAGTTAATTGTACAATTAGAAAATAAAGTACATACTCCCATGTATCTTGGGTTAGCATTTTGAGGGGTGAGTACAATTCTACACTGACAAGTGTGTACTGGAAGCAGAAACATTCAGGTCTGAGTACAACATTTAAATCACTGGCTACACCCCTGGCTTCACATATAAGAACTATACCAACCTTCTGCCTTAAACAACAATGTCCACAGCAAACAAGCATGATCCCCATCTTGGAAAGCTGAAAGGGCCACGCCTACCTGAGTTAGCAATTTATAGCATTGGGTTGCTATGACAGTGATTACTGCAATTACCACACAGCAGGCTGCATGCAATTAGCAAATGGTGGCCACCAATTGGTAAAGAGGCCATCACATGCATATGTGCAAATACCTATAAAAGCAGGCTGTAATTGCTGCCAACAAACTCAATCACTCTATTGCAGAAACTGACAGAGAGAGAGGCAGACAGAGAGAGAGAGAGAGACAGTGAAAAGCAAAAGGAAAATGAAAAAGAAATAATACCAACTCATATAAAGGAAAGGTATGTAACAGATATGTATTTAATGGCATGTAGTAGATGTTTTTGAAGAGTACTCTACATAATGTGAACCATTCATATGTGGCAGCAGTACGTATCTATGCACAGATGTCCTGCTTAACTACTGCCATGGACAATTCAGTGTGTACCTGTGGGCAGTGGGACATAACTGTGAAATATATAGCTGAGCATTAAATGTCAAACATCTGATCCATGTTATCTGTGTTCTATACAGTAGTGTGACCAATGGCTGTTTGGGGGATTAGTGCAAACATTTATATAAACATGGGTGTGACAGAGTAACACATGCATGATAGTCATATTAAAGTGTAGCTTAGCACTGGCAACTGCTGTACCAGGCTAGTATGCTAACCTAGCATTTGGAGCTATATATACCCCCTCTAATGTTACTGTGTGTTCACATGTGACACCTGTTCATGTTGCAGCAAGGCCCAACAGTTCAGCTGTGAGGTCCAGGGACTTACAACAGTGTGGACCTTGTGTGTGTATGCAAACACATACGGAGAGATATATATGTGTCATATATATTAACATCTGTATATGTGCATAGAGCAAGGGACATATTGCAACTGTTTGTGAAGGGTGGACATATATATGTTGGTGAAGGTTGTTATGTGCATATTTGTATGTAGGTTTTAGTGTGTGACAATCAAGACAGCATACAGTGCTGGTATATGACTGTGGGTGTTTTGTTCAGTTTGCAATGTTGCAGCCAGTGAGGCCTGCTAAAGCTATCTGGGCTGTGAACACTTTCAATGCATTTCTCACAAGTCTGTGCAATATTATTACATTACTGTATACCTCACATCCTTTGTATAATTGATATTCCCACCATGAAAGGTGGAATGTATATGTGCCTATATGTATATGTATATGTACACCAGTGGATGTGTATATATATATATATATATATATATATATATATATATATATATATATATATACACACACACACACACACACACACACACACACACACACACACACACACACACACACACACAGAGTCATATATACTCATACACACCCACATCTACTTGTTGCAATAGATTCTATGTAAAGTTGACTGAGTGTGATGGTCAATGTGTTGGTGAATATGTCAAAGATGTGTATTTGTGGGATAGCTTAGTGGGAAACTGTTTCTGTCATGGTATTATGAGTCCTTGCTTTGATCCCAGCAAAAGCTGTGTATGCTGTTGCTAGGCAGATAAAGCATTATGGCATAAAGTCTGATGTAATCCCTTGGTGTTAACTGGGCTGTGTCATTGGAGGCTACAGCACCTCTGTTTGTCCATAGAATCTCACACATCAAATACCATACATCCACAATAAGGAAAGAGAAATTTCTAACAAACTTTATAAATATCCCTGCATCACGACTCTGTAAACCCAACTTAAAAGATAGTGACATCCACCCCAACCCTGGCCCCACAAATCCCACTCTACTGACAACCCAGCCCAATCCTCCCAACTCTTTCCTAATAGGACACCTGAATATCCGAAGCATTAATAACAAAATAACCCATCTCCATGCCCTCCTTGATACCCATAACTTTGACATCCTCTGTCTAACAGAAACATGGTTAAAACCAACAACCAAAGACAATGAAATCATTCCACAAGGCTACAATATACTTAGGCTAGACCGTATAAAAAGTAAGGGTGGTGGAGTTGCAATCTTATTCAAAGACGGACTTCAAATCTCCACTTTACCATTTGACCCACCTAAAAATAGCAAGGCTGAGGTACTTATTACCAAATTCCAGACTAACAAGAACAAATCCCTATATATCATTTGCATCTACCTTCCACCTGGTAATACTATTAGTACGATAGAGAATATACTAAGCCAGGTGTCCTCCACATACCCCCAAGAAACTATTATACTTGGTGATTTTAACACTGATTGGACAACTATCAAAGCTGATAATCCCTCGTCCCTAATCAACCTTCAAGGATTCAGTCAAACTATAACCTCCACTACCAGAATCAACAAACCAAACAAAAAAGAGAGCATACTAGACTGGATTCTTATAAATAGACAACAACAAAGGTACAATGTTGGAACTCTACCCGATGATATTAGTGATCATACTTTAACCTATATCCTTAGGCATAAAAATGATATCTCAAATCCTCCCATTTATAGAATCATACGTACCAACAAACATTTCAACCCAACATTATTCCAAAATGAACTAAATGCTTGTGACTGGAACCCTTTAAAAATTCTACCACTTGAACAAACCATTGACTATCTAAACTCTAAATTTCTATCTATCCTTGATAAGCATGCACCCAAAAGGACCATCAAAATGAAAGCCAAACCAGCCCCCTGGCTTTCCAAAGAAACCAAACAAAAATCTTACTTAGAAATAAATCCTGGGCAAAGTGGAGAGCTAACAAAAATACTTCTGATCAACTACTGTTTAAGCAACTGAGAAATAGTACAAAAAAGGCAATACTATCCGACAAAAAACTACTACTATAAACTACAACAAAACCACAAAAATAACCCCCAGAGGTTTTGGTCTAGTATAAATAAACTCCTTTCCCCAGGGCACTCTCAGCCGCCAGCCCCACTTCCAGCACACCCAAACACCCCAGCAAACAGCCAATGCCTTCAATTCCTTCTTTACGAAACCATACAAACACTAGCAAGCCAACTTACTCCAGACAGCTCAAACCTTGCCACTTCCACACATAGTACTCTACCTGCTTTCTCAATACAACCAGTCTCTACCACTCTTATCTTCAAACTCATCCAAAACTTAAGCCCTGTACCCCTTCTGCTGACCAGCTACCTTCTGAATACCTCCAAAAAGCAGCCAAAGTAATTTCTTATCCTATATCCATCCTCATAAATAGAACCATTAAGGAAGGGAATGTTCCTAACATCTGGAAAATCTCCCATATCATTCCCTTCACAAAGGCGGAAACTCAAACGACTACTCTAACTATCGGCCAATAGCACTTTTATCTCCCTTAGCTAAAATTATGGAAAAATGTGTTCATCATCAACTGTTAAACCATTTAACTCAAAATAACATGATAGCAAAATGCCAACATGGTTTTAGGCCATCCCATAGTACCACGACAGCCCTGCTATCCTTTACAGATGTTATAAATAGAAATCGCAATAACAACAACCTCTCATCTGCTCTCTTTATTGACCTCTCCAAAGCTTTCGACATGGTTAACCATGCCCTTCTTATCAACATTCTTGAATCCTTCACCCTTGACTCTTTAGCAATTAAATGGTTCAGGTCCTACCTAACTAATAGACAACAAGCAGTTCTTTGGGCAGATAATATATCATCTCTTCTACCTGTCACCCAGGGAGTCCCTCAGGGCTCTATTCTTGGTCCACTTCTCTTCTCTCTTTTTATTAATGACCTGCATGTAACAATCCCAAATGCCACCTGCATTCAATATGCAGACGATTCAACATTAATCTGTTCAGCAAGCTCACCATCTGCACTACAATCCCTGACATAGAAAGTATTCAATTCAGTTGAAACTTGGTTCACTAAACGTTGTCTCCTTCTTAATGCTAAGAAAACCAAGCTCCTTCTTTTTACACCAACCAATAAGTCCACCCCAATAGATTTCTCTATCAATTCCAATAATGATACTATCATACACCCTGACTGCACAACCAAGTTGTTAGGAATTACTATTGATAACAACCTTACATTTGATAATCACATAAATAACAAAATTAAAACTATCAACAAGAAAATTGGTTCCTTATATCGAATCAAATCCTTCTTAACTCCAACAGCTAAAACCCAAATTGCACACTCCCATTTAATTTCTACTCTTCTTTATGCCTCTCCCATATATACTAACCTCAAAAAGAATAACCTTGTTAAACTAGAGCATGCCTATAACAACATCGCCAGATTTGCCACGGGTAATCCTTTTGCCACCACTGCCTAAATCTCATGCAGCTGGGCTGGCTAGAAATTCAAAACCTTCTAAAAATCTCCCAACTAACCATGGCCCACAAGATATTTTATCAACCTAATAGAACTCCTATACTATCCAATCTCATAATCCGCTATAAAAACCTAGATATACTACGCTCCTCTAACAAGCTTCTAGCTAGCATAACCAAAACTAACAATTTGGCTGGAAACTCCCTGTTTTCTAACACTGTGGGAAAAGACTGGAACCTACTTCCCAAAGAACTAACATCACTCTCTTCTTTGCCTCTCTTTAAACAAAAGCTCAAAACACACTTTAAAATACACTGGTTATGCCCATGCAGTAAACCAGACTAACCCTTCCTTGCCTGAGCTCATATTTGTCTATACCATACTAAGTTTTTTTTTTTGTTTTTTTCCCTCATTATTTTCTCTTATGAGGAACTGAACCGGTAATCACAACGATACAATTACACATACTGGTTGACAAAAAAAAAAAAAAAAAAAAAAAAGATGCATACTTTATTTCTACTATGTTTATGTACTATGTAACAATTATCATTCCTTCATTGTTTGTATTTCATGTTTTTACTGTTTGGAGCTTTTCTCCTCGGGCCTCTACTGAAAATGGAAATATATCCAGCTAGACCAGCCCAGTCAACAAATGTAAAATAAAAATGTAAAATAAATAAAATATTGATTGGTACTGATGTTGAATCCAAATCCTGTATGTACTGTAGTACTACTTGAAGCTCTCGGCCTAAACAGCAAAAGTATGGTGTATGTCCACATTGCTTGGAACCACTGTTTTGTGTGGTCCCTGTAGTCATCACAGATTACATTCCTCAAGCTTAAGGTTTTGTAAGTACTGACACACAGTACTGTATGGTACACACATAAAGCTTATCTGGGTTGCCATACCTTTGTGTCTTGTAATTATGTCTGATGTGTGTGTGGGTATGCCTGTAACATGTCCTCTGTCGGTTCTACCTGACATAGTCGAAACCACACAACACCGACAACGACATCACCGACACCACATAATCAACAGTGCATTAACATGAAACCTCACATACCCGACAACAAAATAACCGACGGTACACAAACACGAAACCCCATACACTGCACACACCACAATAACAACAATAAAAAACAAAACACATCCCCATTCCACAAACCACACACACAACACAAGCACACCAAAATCCTTACAAACCCACACTAAACCTTACATACACAACTATCGACAACCCTAACCCTAAGGTCCGTCACTATCGCTGCACGTACCTAACCCGCTCCCTAACCCTAACTCACTTAACCGCTAACCCAAAGTCTATCCCTACGCACTGACCTGACCCGCTCCCTAACCTAACTCACTTAACCCCCTATCCCAAAGTCTATCCCTACCGCACTTACCTGACCGCTCCTAACCTAACTCACTTAACCCGCCCCTATCCCAAAGTCTATCCCTACCGCACACTTACCTAACCCGCTCCCTAACCCTAACTCACTTAACCCACCCCTATCCCCACAGACCGTCAATATCCACACTTACCTGACTCGCACCCTAACATCCGCCACTACCGCATACTCACACAGCCTTTTCCCATTTCGGCATCCTCGGCGTCGGTGTTGTCATCCGTCGTGTCGGTCTTCTGCATTGTCGATGTTCTGGCACTCGCGATTCGCATCGGTCTTCTTCATTGTCGATCTTCTGGAGCTCCGGATTCCGTTGTCGGTGTTCTAAGCTGTCGACTAAGTCAGGTAGAACCCCTCTGTCATATGTGTGTTACAACATATAACTGCATATCTAGCAACATTTATAGTTTGAAGATGCAAAAACCAAACGGCTGCAGGTACACTGAGGTGCCCAAAACACACAACAACAGCAAAAGTAAATTAAGGCACCAAAGTTACACACTGGAAATCAGTCACTGTACTTTATTGCAGAAGACAAACGGTAAACGCTTTCACAACTTAATGTTGCTTCATCAGACCACATCACTACAACTGATGCTTGGTTAAATACTAGGACAATTAGTATGACATCACAATTTAAAGAAATATTACTCCACTAACATAAGAACATTATGTAGGCAAAACAAATAGGAGCTTTAAAGAAAGAATGTTAGAATATATAAGGGACATACGGAACCAGAAGCAATCAAATGCTCTAGCTAATCATGTCCTGAATACAGACAGTAGTCATTGTTTTAAATTTTTAATCTTACAACAAATAGTAAGGACAAACAGAGGTGGTGATGTAGAAAACCACACTGAAGAATTAGAACAACAATGGATCACTAAATTACAAGCAGATAGATATCCTGGTTTGAATGGCTGCACCTCATTAGTTCCTTACCTTAAGGCAAGGCACCTTAAACACTAAATATGAATTTTTTTTATATATTTTTATTGTACTATTATGGTTATATGTGCACAAAATGTGTGTGTATATGTACATATATATATATATATATATATATATATATTAACAACCATCGGGGATGACATTCCCCCCTTTTTTAAATATTATTGTCTGTAAATACACACTCTTCTATATATTTTATGCATTTTTCTTATGGATATCGATATATGTTCTTATGTTAGTGGAGTAATATCTCTTTAAATTGTGATGTCATACTAATTGTCCTAGTATTTAACCAAGCATCAGTTGTAGTGATGTGGTCTGATGAAGCAACATTAAGTTGTGAAAGCGCTTACCGTTTGTCTTCTGCAATAAAGTACAGTGACTGATTTCCAGTGTGTAACTTTGGTGCCTTAATTTACTTTAACATTTATAGTTTACTACAGCAGTATGCCACCTATATTCACAATTGTGCACATATTTTGGCCACGGGTTTGCCATCAACAAGTTGTGTGGTATAATGGTAATACTGTAACTGGACCTTACAAACATTGCGATGGATGACATATTTCTTTATGCATTGGCTTGATCTATATCTGCTGTGGCTAGGTGGTGCATTGTGTTGCATACAGTGTGCCAGGTACTCTTGTACAGTCTTATATAGTGATTTTATTTTGTTGCTGTGCAGAACATGGTTTATTATATAGAGCGTGCCAGGCACTTTCAAGCAGTTGTGGGGTGAGCACTGATAAGTGGTAGTAAAAGTGTTTACTCTCAGTCAGCTAATAGGTTGCTATATAGGGCAGTTCAGTGATATCTGTACTGTATAATGTTAAATGTGCCATATGACTTGCGCAGACATATTTTTTCTTTATGTCTTCCAGGGATCATGCCACACCATAGAAATCCTAACTACAGTAGTGCTGAAGATGAGATTCTTACCAGCTGTATGATTCAGCAGTACAGCCTACTATTCTCCAGAACCAGCCAAGACCAGCAGGAGCATACTGCAATGTGGCAAGATGTTGTCCGGAGGGTAAACGAGGTAGGCTTGTATAACCAGACATATGAGCAGATACTCCATCACTGCAGTGATCTACTTAGACATGTCCGTCAGAGTGCTTCTGATGTACGGAGACAACAGCTTGCAACAGGTGGTGGGGTTAACATCCATCTCCCTCTCACCAGAGTGGAGGAGCTGCCCCTGAGCCTAGTGGCACTGACCCAACAACAACAGCAGCAGACATTTACCATGATGGAGGTTGGAGCCACCTAGCAAGAACACATGGAGCATGCAGGTAACATGGCATATCTGTAGATTACTGTTACTTCTATTGGTAGATCATGCATATGTGAGATGTGTACTGTGTAGTTAGAAGATGTGGAGCCTGTTGTTGTGCAATATGGATCATTTGGAACATAATCTGTAGGCCTGTGAATGTAAACTGTTGTTCTACTGTAAGATTGCAAACCCACAGTAGCAATGCCACAGTTGTCGCCACTGACTAACTGTCTCATATCTATGTATATCCCTCTGGTGTGACAGCAAGGCAGCGGACATATGCTGGTGAGTGTGTTCTACATTTATTATTGCAAATAAAAAGTGCATGTCATAGTTAAGGTGTAGGCCATGTGCACATGTAACACACCTATCCATAATGCATGCTGTGCATGTTTGCTGTGAGACCATGCACATCTTACTAATGTGATTAGCTGCCTCAAACACATGCAATACACAGACCATCTTAAACAAATGTGGCTACACTGTAGTGACCATTGGATAGGCAGAGTCGATACACAACATGCACATAACATACACAACTATGTCATACACAGAACATGTTCACATGCTACACATGAAGGATTCACAAACCCTCTGTAAAGTCACACTCCAGTATCCCAAATGTCATCCACACAGCACACATAATATACCTGAGGGGTAGATGCCTATCATGGGGCAGTGAAACACTCTGCAACACACAACACATTCATGTTAGGGAATGCTCCTTATTGGCCTCCTTACAAACCCATGTAACAACTGGTTGTGAAATGGTGAATATAGCCATGGTAATGCAGTTCCAGTACAGCATGATAGGTGCTGGTTTGGGACACATTTGTAGCCTTGAGTGACCACATGATGCTTCATGATGATGGCTTATGGTACTACACCCCATCCAGTTATTGTAACCACAGTACTACACATAGCTTTCATTGCTATACACCTCAATGTTTTTTGTGTGCAAACATATGCACCTCTAAACAATATGCATACCAATCACCATTTGCACAACTGACACATATATGTCTTGTGATGCTATTGAGTGGCTAGGTCATATGACACACATTGGGTATGTGTGATGTTTAAATTTGCAGTTGTGTTTTAGCATGCCATGTCATGGATGACACTGGCATGTCCACAATATGATCTACACTCACCATAACTACTGTATATTGGGTATGTGGTATGTGGTATTCCGTCGGTTATACATGGACCACTGATCTTGTGTGTATACACATAATGCATGAGCTAAAACTGTGTCCACAGTTATTTGCTAAAGACACAGAGGCTCTAATCATAATTGGATATCTATGTGACACACAGATACACATCCAGCCATGGTATGTAGACCTGTGAGTGATGGTGCACAGTACATTACAGAGTTTTGAATACTTGCACAGCACTGTTGTGTCCATGTATGCATTGCATTCCAGGGGGAGGCCAAACACTGAACAAGAAAACACATGCATCAAAGCCGTGTATACTGTTAGTAACAAGGACTGCCTACACCTGCACTGCATGCTGTTGAGCAACACATGTCCTGCATGCTGACATGTGTGATGTGACTGTTTTGCTTGTGATACTGTACCCCACCATCAACTGCTATTGAGTATGTTCTGAGATTTCTGGTGGTGTGTGTGTGTGTCTGTCTGCTTTAGTGAGGAGTGTATTTGTGTGTGTGCATGTGTGCATGTGCATATGTGCATGTGTGCATGTGGTCTGACATCATGTACAAGTCTTAAAGTGTGTTTCCTGTTTTCCTCTCACAGGTGCTGAGGTGGGGCTGGTTCAGTGCAGCAGGGAACCTGATATCACTGACACAGATAGTGATAATGAGGATAGGTGTGTTGAGGCACAGTCAGGTTTGTCAGAGTCTGTTGTTGGGCCACCAATTGACAGTACACAAGTCTCCACCCCATCCATGCACACAGTCATACTGTTGTACATCCATCATCGCCAATGCCCTTAGCAGAGGAACAGTGTACAGTTGGCACTGGCCAGGATAGTGTGGTATCTATGGCACATGCATCAGGACACAGCAGCCATAGCCAGATGTCTGGAATGGTACCACATAGGCAGATGCCCAGGGGTTCTCATCAGAGCACTGCTGGTCATCATGCCCCTGGCAGACATGTCACAACTCTTACAACCACACGCATGTTCCAGGCTCTCATGGAGGCACAGGCACGTATGGAGCGGTACACCAGACAGGGACTAAGGGCACAGAGGGCTCATAACACCTCTGTAAATGACAGTATCAGTGAGCTAGCAGGTGCCATATATAATTACACTAAGGTCATTGGGGTGAGACATTAGATGTGCTCCACAATGTCATGTCCATGTGTCAGGACAGTGCAGGATGGTTGAGACGTCAACGTGGATGTATGCCAGCAACATCATCAGGTCACAGTCACCGTGGATGTCCATCAAGGCATAGCTGCTCCTGTAGTGCCAGTACCAGCCCCAGCAATGTTGGGGGGGACTGTCCATAGACCGTCCTAGAAGACCACGTGCACATGGCTCTGGCCAGTCCCAGCAGGGACCTGGATCCAGTGGTCATATGCAACCTCTGAGGATAGTACCCAGTCAGGATTAGTATCTGATACTGTCTGTAGCACACCTGCCAGGCACAGGTCCCATATCCATGGCCAGAGATGGTGATCTGTAAAGCCTGCCAGGTACAGTCTGTAGCTGTCCCACAAATCCCCGTATATGGCAGCCACATGATGGAACTGTGTGCATGCAGACACACACACATAAACCAGACATCTAGGGCAAACACATACCCGCACACATTACATCCACATTGGCCCATAACAGTACTCTTGGCCCACACACACACACTCACACACACGTCTATTGTATGGCTCAATATAGGCCTCTGGCAAACCAACAACACACCCTGTGCATATGATGAAACTTGTGTCACCTCCTGTCATCTGTAACATTGATGCAAGAATAGGCTAACATGGTTCTGATGCACAGGGTGATTTTATTACAGTATAGCAATGTTTTAATGTGTAGCATGTTGTCAGCAGTAAAGTGTAACAATATCCTTGAAGGTGTAGCTGAGCAGGCATGATGCATTAAAACTATAATTATCAATGCAGTATTGTTTACACCAGTGTTTATTCCAGTTGTGTATTGTCTGCCCATGTGCCACTTGGCTGATGTGTGTTGTTTTGTCAGCATGTGTTATAGAGTGGACAGTAAGAGTGGGATGTGTGCAGCACAGATTTTCAGGTGTACATTTGTGAACATGGTTGAGGTGCACTGTCTACATGTACGTGCATATTGGACACATGGGCAGGGTGACATGCCCTGTATTGGACAGTGTTAACACTCCATAGTTTCTATTGGTGGCCAGTATGCATTGTACTACACACATTTTGGAACTTGAGTACATGTGTGTGTATGACACGGTTTGACACTGTGCTGTGGGCGATACTGTTGTTACTATCTGTCATTGGTTTGCATTCTGGTAGTATACAAAACCTCAACAGCCTGCCCATAAACAATTGTTAGATGATGGCTTGACAACTGACACACAGATATAGGACACACAGTAATATTTGCAGCCTTCAAGTACTATTCTATGCCAGTAACAAGTGGTATTCACCTGCACTCAGTCCTGGGACCACTCCTGTTTGGCATACAACTTTCTTAGGTACAAGCAAACGCATAGGGATATATCTGGCCACGTTTGGTAATGCATACTGTGGGCTAGAATGCACTCTCCAGATGACACACACATCCTCCAAAAGGGTATCATACAGACAGATACCTGGTGTCAAACCCATGCTGCAAAGCTATAAGCCAAATAAACATAGTCATCCACTTTTACAAAACATAGTATCCCCAGAATACCACATAGGTAGTAGCCCCCAAAATGTGGAACAGGTATCGATGTATACATAGAGCCATGTGTTAAGTCATCTCTCCTTTGATAATCACATTTCCAAAGGGTTTTGGAAATCCCTCTGTGGATCACATAAGCAATAAGGGGTTTGCATGCATATCCACAAAGGTTGTTGCACACCTATAATAAATAGCCATCTTTGACAGACTTTGCTGCTTTTGAACAGGTTTCAAATATACCTCAGGCATAAACCCTCACTCACACTATTCAATAGAAACCATAATGAGTGTATGTGAAACGGATGATGTAGGCCAGGGATCACTGCAGTGGCTGGGCTTGTCATAAGCATACAGATGTGAACGAAGATCTGGAAAGCAGCAGCACACTCTGGCAAAGATAACAGATGTGTTCATGGAGAAAGCAGGGTTCCCACATATGAAATAATTGAGGTCACATGTATGTATATGTATTTGCCACACAGCTACCTGATGTGTAATGCACATACTGTTGTCATTGTGATATGTCATACAGTAGTAAAAGCAAAACCCACACATTGCCCAACAGTGTCACACACAGTCACCAAGTGCAGGATTCAAATCCCTACCTAACGATACTAAAGCAGTACACATTTACACAACAAGCTATACACATTATTGGGAGTTCTTTTTTCCACAGGTATATTTGTAGGGTGGTGACATCATCAGCCTTGACAAAGATGAGTATACCACTTTTAAGGTGTTTCAGTAGTCTTCAAAAATGTTGCTCTTCTCCAAGGAGACACACACTGTTATACAGTTGGCAAATGCA
This sequence comes from Protopterus annectens, assembly GCF_019279795.1. Taxonomy (NCBI): domain Eukaryota; kingdom Metazoa; phylum Chordata; order Ceratodontiformes; family Protopteridae; genus Protopterus; species Protopterus annectens. Next base: position 1,557,837,858 of record NC_056745.1, read on the forward strand.
GGATTCAAACCCCTACCTAACTACTTTATAATACTAGAACAGTACACATTTACACGCCACGCTATACACATTACTGGGAGTGCTCCTTTCCACAGGTATATTTGTAGGATGGTGACATCATCAGACTTGACAAAGATGAGTATACCACTTTTAAGGTGTTTCACTAGTCTTCAAAAAGGGTGCTTCTTGCCAAGGAGACACCCACTCTCATACAGTTGGCAAGTGCAGGATTCAAACTCCTACCTAACTAGGTTATGATATTAGAGCAGTATGCATTTACACAACATGCTATACACATTACTGGAAGCTCTCCTTTCCACAGGTATATTTGTAGGATGGTGACATCATCAGACTTGACAAAGATGAGTATACCACTTTTAAGGTGTTTTAGTAGTCTCCAAAAAGGTTGCTCCTCTCCAAGGAGACACACACACACACACACACACACACACACAAGTGCAGGATTCAAACACCCACCTAATTACTTTATGCTACTACAGCAGTACGCATTTACATGATGCGCTATACACATTACTGGGAGTTATCCTTTCCACAGGTATATTTGTAGGATGGTGACATCATCAGACTTGACAAAGTGGGTTACATTAGGTGACATTATGTGGGCTACATGGAAGGAATTTGTAAACACTTTGGCAATGTGATCATCAAAGGAGAGTTTACTATCTACCTAGGTCCCCAGGTCCATAATTACATTCTCCGTACACACTGGATTACCACCTATGTGATAATTTGTGGGCACTTTGTTTCATCCAAAGGGGATGACTATGCATTTTTTGGCATTCTGCTTGAGGGCATTGTTTTGACACCAGGTATCTGTCTCTGTAAGACCCTTCTGGAGGATGTCTGTGTCAGCTGTAGAGTCAATTATGGACCACAGTTAGCAGTCATCTGCAAACTTGGTCAGTCATACTCCTCCCGTGCTTGCCTGTACCTCTGAGCAGTATCTACTGAACAGGTGGGGGTCCCAGGACCAAGAACTGTGGGATGTCACTTGTGACTGGTTTAGAGTCGGACATGGCACCCACAACTCTGACCATGTGTGTTTGATCTGTGAGCCAGTTGGAAACCCATCCTATGACATAGGGGTTAATGTTCAAGCTGGTAAGCTTGCCCATGATGCCAGAGTGGGGAATGGTGTCAAAGGCCTTAGTGAGGTCCAGGTGGGCTATGTAGACTACTTTCACCTCCATCTATGTCCTTGGTAACTGTTTCAAAGAAGTCAACTAGGTTTAGGAGGCAGGATCTGCCTTTAACAAAGCCAAATTGGGTAAATTGGGTAGAGTCCAGTGTCTGGCAGTTCCCAATGTCTCTGTTTATGGGTTCCATGATAATTTGCTCCATAGCTTTGCAGACCAGGCTGAGTAGGCCTATAGGGCAATAGTTTCCAGGTTCTGTTGTGGCACCACCTTTGTGGAGCTGGATGACTGTTGCTGTATGCCATTCTTTGGGTACATAGCCTGTGGTAAAGTTGAGTCTGGACAGTGAATGTAGGTGAGGGTGTAGTTCCTTTTGGGGCTGGTGTAAGACGCAGCCTGGGACACCATCCAGTCCCATTGATGCTGTGTTCTTAGCTTTGGAGAGGGCTGTTTTTACCTGCATGTCCATGATGTCTGGGGCTCTGCATTCTTCTGGGATGGACACAGGCCCTTTTGGGGGTGAGGGGGTGAAGTTTGCACTGAACATGTCTGCCAGGATGTGGGCAATGTCAGTTGGTTCAGTGTATTTTTTGCCATTTTGCAGTAGCTGACAGCATATTTGAGAGTTGCCACCTAAATGTTTGGTATAGCTAATGAAGGCTTTGTGGTTGTTATTCTTAGATTCCTTGGCAATTTGTCTTTAGAAACTGGCCTTGGATTATTTTATGAGTGATCATTGTTTCTTCCTAATAATGATCAGCGATGCCTTTCCTTTTGTGAAGTTTGCTCTATCATGTGTTAGTTTCCACCTTCTGTTGTATAGCTTATTTATGGGCAACAACCACCAGATTGGTTTCTTCTTTTTGGAGGAGTGCGTCTTGGTTTTATTTGAGATGTCTCGATCCATGCATCCCTGATGCTCATAGAATGCACTTGTAAATGATTCTGCAGATTGTATAGCATTATCCTATAGCAAGGGGGCTTTGGAACTTTCCACTTTGGTCTTGAGAGGTGTGCAGTTTGCTTTTGAAAATTTCTTCACAGTGGTTTCCTTGACTGGGGGCGGGCAGGATGTGGATGTCCAGTGTGATTACTTTATGGTCTGATATTACCAGCAAGGGGTTTATCTCTGGTGTGGAACACTGGTACCCCATGTTGGTGATGATCAGGTCCAGTATGTTGTCACCTCTAGTGGGTGTGGTGACTAGCTGTTCCAGTGCGTTTGAGTTTTTAAACTCTAGGAAGCATTGAGCAAAGGACATTGTACATGAGTAATTCTCCCAGTCAATGTTTGGGTAGATGTAATCTCCTCATATAATGGTGTTTGGTAGGACCTTTATATTTTCCAGTGTTCTCAGGAATACTGAGTGAGCTTCCTGAGACAAGGTAGGTGATCTGTAGCAGGCTACAATCTGATAAGCAGCTTTGCCCAATGTTAGTTGCACTTGCATGGTCTTCAAGGCCTCATGCTGTGCCACTAACCTGAAGGTGTGGGTATCCATAAGGTAAATGGATACACCCCTTCCTTTTGTATTTCACTCCGGGTTTTGGGGCCGAAGATCAGAGGGATTGTGAGTGTTTTACGTGGAGCATGTCCAACAGCTCTGTGTTTGACATAGCTTTGTATGTTAGGCAGAGATCACCTCTGAGTAGGCAATATGCGAAAGAGTACAGCTGGAGCATTTTGAGATGGTCTGTGTATGGCATGCATTTCAGGCCGCTAATCTTCTTTGTGAGGTATTTCTGCAGGCTTTCCAGTTGTTGTAGATGTCTTGTGAGGTACATAACAAAAGGGGCATTGTACTCTATTATGGATCTAGTGAGTGATGAGTAGAGGGGAACAATGTCCTCTTCTATTCTGCATGAGACACCTTTTGTGATGAGGTGTGCCACGTAGAAGGATTTCCTGACTACTGTGGGGATGTGATTATCACAGGTGTGTCCACTGTCCACCTGTGACCCAAGGTCTCTTATCACACTTTCAGTGTTAAGTATACTACCGCCTATGTTGTAGTTCATGGCTACAGAGTTTTTACCAAAGGGGATGACAATGCACTTTCTGGCATTGAGCTTGAGTTGGGTCTATATATTTAGTGCCATTGTGCTGTAACTCAGAGCAGATCTGAGTGCTGCCATTGAGATTCTTGACATAGCTATAGAATGCTTTGTGGTTGTCTTTAGAATCAGTGTCGATTTTGTTTTCATAACTAGCTTTGGAGGATTTTATCAGGGATCACAGCTTCTTACTGATGTTGACCATGGAGCTCCTCCACTCATGGGATTTTACCCTCTTTTGCAACAGTTTCTTCCTTCTGTTGTGCAGTTTGTTTATAGCAGGGGAACACCAGATTGGCTTAATTTTCTTGGAGGATAGCATCTTGGTTCTGTTTGGGATAGCATGATGCATGCAGTCATGTAAGTGCTTATAAAGTACAATTGTGAAGGATTCAGTAGTCATAACTGTATTGTCCATCTGCATGGGTGTCCTGCAGTTCAGCACTTTTGTCTTAAGAAGCATGAAGTTGGCTTTGGAGACATTTTTTAACATGGTTTCCTTAATGGGGGTGTGGGTCCAGAATGTGGATATGTAGGGTAATTAGCTTATGGTCAGATGGGACCAATGAGGCGCTGACATCAGGTGTGGAACACCGGTCATGCAGGACAAACCAAACCTCATAACCAACACAAATAACCACAAAGTGAGCTAAATGCTATTCATTGCCAGAAGTCTCAGCCTCCAGATGCACACACTCGAGGCACTTCTCATTATGGAGAATATTGATGTCTGTTCAGTAACAGAAACCTAGTTCAAGGCTCCAGACAGCACACCAGCACTACCAGGATACTACTCATTCCATACCTTCCAGCATCAGAACCTGAATCATAGCACATAGGGTGAGGATGTATCCATATTCATCAAGGACACCTACACCTCTCTCTACATGCTCTCTACAGGATATGTACCCATAGAATGTTGCATAGCAACGTTCTTCACACTCCACAGCGGTGGGGCCACAAAAACCCTTTGGCATTCATGCTCTATGAGCCTGACGAGTGTGTTCTGCAAGGCAATGGAGCCAATCATAATGGAAGTCAACAACAGAGAGATTGGGAACCTTCACACAGTTGAGCACACCCAGTTTGGCTTTGTCAAATGCAGAACACGCCTCCTGAACTGGGAGGATTTCTTTGACAGTTACCCAGGCTACAGATGATTGAAATGAGCTCAACACAGCCTACCTATACCCTGCTAAGGCCTTTGACACCATTCCCCAGTCAGGTATCATAGATGAACTCACCAACCTGGCCATGAATCCATACATCATAATATGGATTGCAAACTGGCTCACAGATAGATCCCACACATTAAGAGTTGTTGGCTACATGTCAGACTCTACACCGGTAATGACTGGTGTCCTCCAGGGTTCAGTCCTGGGGTTCCTCCTGTTTGGTATAGACTTCTCAAATGTACATGCCAACACAGGAGGGTTGAGGCTGACTAAGTTTGCTGGGAACTGTAAAGTGTTTGCCATAATGGATTCCCCGGAAGACAGACATATTCTCCAGAAGGGACTTTAAAGACAGATGTGTGGTGTCAGAATCATGGCCTCAAGCTCACTGTGGAGGAATGCATAGTGATCCTCTCTGTTGAAAACAAAATACCCACAAACTACCACATAGGTGTTACCCCCTTAAAAATGACAAGGTGATAAGGGATCTGGGGACACAAGTAGATAGTCATCTTTCCTTTGACAACCATGTTGCCAAAGTGATTGGGAGATCCTATGTGGCCCACCTAATCAACAAAGGGTTTGCATCAGGATCCAAAGAGGTAGTGTTGGCACTCTACTCTTATGTCATCAGACCCATCATTGAGTACAGTGCACCATTTTGGATGTACTCGACTTACCATATCCAGCAGCTATAGAGACCACATAGGTACCTCACCAAGAGGATTACTGGCCTCAAACAGTTGTGTTATGCAACACAACTGGTAAAACTAAATCTGTTCTTCATTGCGTACAGCCTACTCAGAGGCACACTCTGCCTAACATACAGAGCCATGTCCAACACATAACTGTTGAACATGCTCCATCTACAGATAACAACATTGAGTCGCCCTACACATTCCGGGGATATGAACCTCATCACAACGATGAATACAACATGCTGTTGGGATAGAGTACCATCCCAGACACTTGCCTTTCTGTGGAACAGAGTCCCAATGTACATCAGACAGAACCCCTTGCTGACACTCTTCAATTGGAACCTTGACGAGTAGATGGGAAACAGACAATTCATGCCAGGCATCACATCAGCAGCCCCACTAGAAAAGAGCTTAGGGTACTAACTATTAGAACTAGGCCTTGGGAGACTACCCAATGGTGTGGTGAAAGCTGCACAACTTGCGTAGGCTGATATATGCCTTTGTGGAGATAGTCTACTACATACCTATGAACCTATGTGACAGGTACATGTCTACAGATAGTAGATGTGTACTTCATTGTAAAGTCATGTTGTACAGCAGGCACATGGACCACATACACTGTAATGTTTACAGATACTGGTGGCTGTTATGTACAGTGGGAGAGATGTGCACCTCATGTCTTTCATGCCATTGGGATGTGTGCTGGGTGGTACCGTCCTGGATGTCTCCCTGTCATGGTCACCCTCTTACACACATCTCTGCCCATCCATCTTTGGCTTATTATACTGCGCTCCCCCTACATATATATATATATATATATATATATATATATATATATATATACATAGGTAGGTAATAGGCTATCTGCCTGAAGGCATATATTAGTATGGCCAGAGTGTGCAGCAATCACCACCCATGGAGTTAGTTCCCTAGGCCTCTGTGTAGTAGAGCTGATGAAGTGATCCATGGTGTGACAGTTCAGTTTCACATACACTCATCAAGGCTCCTCTGGAAGAGTGTCAGTGTGGGACTTGGCTTAATGTCGGTTGGGAGTCTGTTCCAAAGCAAGGGAAGTCTGTGAATTAGTAATGCATCCCTCCAACATGTTCTATTTAATGTTGTGATGATGATATCCCTAGAGCATGTGGTACAGTGAGCTTGGGTTTTCTTCAGATAGCGCATGTACATCAGTTCTGCATTGGACATGGACCTGTCTGTTGGGCAGAGATCTCCTGAGTAGACAGTATGCAACTGAGTACAGATTGAGTTAAATTCAGTCTTGTTGCATGGGGCAACTGTTTGAGGCCAGTAATCCTCTTGTTGAGGTACTTCAGTGGTCTTTCCAGCTGCTGAAGGTGCCTAGTCAGATTCATCACAAGTGTGTTGTGGTACTCTCTGACGAGTCTGATGACTGATGAGTAGAGGGAACCTCCTTTGACCTACATGCAAAGACCTTGGCAGTTTGTGGGGACATATAGCATGATTTTTGAACCACTTTGTGAATGTGTTTCTGGAAGTAGAGATGACTATCCACATGTGTCCATAGATCCCTTATTATCACCTCCATATTTAGGGTGTTAGCACCTATGTGGTATTTGTATGACTGTAGCTCGAGGCCATAATTTTGACACCACATCTGTCTGACTGAGACCCTTTTTAAGGATGTCTCTGTTGTCCCAAACATCGATTATGACAACTTTTTTGCAGTCATTCACAAACTTTGCTAAACATAGCCCTCGTGTGTTTGACTGTATTTCTGAAAAGTATACACCAGACAGGAGGGGTCCCAGGACTGAGCCATGGGGGACAGCAGTTGTTACCAGCTTGAACAGGAGACCACAATTCTTACCTTGTGGGATCTGTCTGTAAATATGTATGAACCTGTCTGACAAGATGTTGGCAATGTCAAGTCAAGTACATGTTTTCATTTACAGTTTGCACTGACTCAGAACATATGAGTTTACATTGATATTTATGACATAGTGAAAGAAAGTTTCATGGTTTTCTATGGACTCTTTGACAATATATTTGCCAGAACATGGATTGGATAATGTTAGGAGTGCTCATTGTTTATTGATGATACTGATCGGAGATTTATTGATCTTCTTTGAATTTTCACTTTCTTTGAACAACTTAAGTACTTGTAGTACATAGTTTGATTATTACAGGAGTCCAATATAATAACTGTGTGCGCAAGGCAGGATTGGTGAATAGTGACAAGTTTCTGGGGTAAGAACTGCAACTGACAGATATGTGTGGCCCACTGCTGTACTCAGACATGGCCTAAGTGTGTGAGCATGCCCAGTATGACCTTTCAGTATGTTGTTGACTGACATCTGCTTCATTTATTTTTGTGTGAGCATGCCCAGTATGACCTTTCAGTATGTTGCTGACTGAAATTTGCTACATTTGTTTAAGTGTGTGAGCATGCCCAGTATGGACATATATACTATATGTGTGTGAAAAATCAAGTTGGTTTTTACTTCAGGGCTCACCTTTGTGTTGTACATCAACAGGAAGCACGCTGTGCCTGGAGGGCTTCCATGAGTCACTTTGCATAGACTTATCAACATTTCTACATACAGGAGGGACAGCTATTATTTGTACATTTCTACCAGTGGGGCACACCTGATTGTTACTGTGGGTGTACATAGGATGAGGGGTTCACCTGACACTTATACACATTTGCAAGGCCTGCACTGCTATGTTAGGTACTCCATTTTAGTCTGTACTGTTGCCTGTTGTACTGGCTTGAGGCATACTACTGTACTACATATCTTATCTTCCAATTTCACGTATATTAGTTTGTGATTTCATAGCCTACCCAACCCACATCACACTGCCTGGCCTGCTGTTATCTGTCTGCATAGGCCTGGGGGGAAGTTACTCATATGCCTCTTCAGAGGGCATGATACAGCATTTGTTTGTGTTTGCATTAGTCTACAATTGTCCTGCTGTGTCTGTGCCAGTGAAATGCTGTCGTGGCTTAGTGGTTCAGTACTGTGAGTATAGTGCACAGTATCCAGAGTTCGAGCCCTGTCACTGCTTTTTATTTTCCTGCTGGGCAGACCAGACTGCTTAAGGAACAGTAAAGCAGGTGTGAGTGTGTTTACCTGACTTTGCTCAACTTTGCTCAACCTTGCCCGACTTTGCCCGACCTTGCCCGACTTTGCCCAACATTGCTCAACATTGCCCAACGTTGCGCTAGTTAGCGCGGTGCGCAGCTCCATGTAATTGTGTTTAAATATGCTAAATAGTGGTAAAATGTGCTTAGCACTGCTTTATATTGCTTAAAATAGGGTAATCATGCCTCAGGTGGTGCTGCAGGGCTGCCTATGTCAGATGCACATAGTACACTCCCTATACATGTTTGAAAACAGATAGTGTCAAGTTAGGCATCCCTTTTATTGTATGTGCGAGTCAGAGAGAGGTGTCATTTCCAGGGTTCCTACTGAGTCAGTGTATGTGCTATGCATTGCCTCTTTGCCAAGGCCAAGGCATACTGGGCACACCTCCTCCTGCCTACTGGGGCAGGCTCAGGTTGTTCCTCCTCCGAGTAAACCTGTGCCTGTGCAGGCCTTGGCAATGGTGGGGGGAAGTTTGGCTCTGCCCCATGCTGTTCCTACTGCAACTGTTTTCGCAGGATCATATTGTGTAGCATGGCACATACCATGACAATTTGGGTACATGTAGTTGGTGAGTACTGCAAGGCTCCACCAGATGTGTCCAGACACCGGAACCGTGACTTGAGCATCCCAAACACATGCTCAATAATGCTTCTTGTTTGTGCATGTGCCTCATTATGGAGTTCTTGTTCGGGTGTGTGCATTTCTGATGGGTGTCATCAGCCACGGCTCCAGTGCGTATCCAGCATCCTCCACTAGGTGACCGTCAGGGATGTCCCCATTGGCAAATCTCTGGTACAGCTGCATCAGATGCCAGATGTGGGAATCATGATAGCTTCCAGGGCAGGCAGCACACACATTCATTATTATGCCATGGGCATCGCACATGAGCTGGCAGTTGAAGGAAGGGAAGCCCTTGCGGTTGATGTAGACCCTACCCCACTCACCGGGTGGTGCTTTGATGTGTATGTGCATGCAGTCTATTGCACCCACTACCTCAGGGTATTCTGCTATTTGGTGGAAAAGACGCATATTTCTGGCCAATGCCTCGCGGGAATTGGGAAAATATACATGGTCACCGACATGTGCTGACATGGCATCCAGGAACTGGTGCAGTACCCTGGATGCTGATGCCTGTGAAACCCCCATCATATCACCAGTTGGTCTCTGGAAGGTACCTGTAGCTAGTATTCATAGGCCAACACATACCTTGGTATCCACTGGGATGGGTTCCCCTCTGTTGGTTATGTGTGTGAGGTATGGCCGGCACAGCTCAACAATTTGCTGCAGGAGGTCTCTGTCCACTCTATAGCACTCCACTATCTCCAGCTCATGTAGCCCCTGGTAGGTTACCCAGGGTCTGTGCACTCTTCTCCATCTCCTCACTGTGGGTTGCTCAGCAGCATTCACAACATCACCACCCTCAGCATCTTGCACATGTTGGTTTATGATAGCAATAGCTCTGTATATTTAATGCCATTGTGCTATAACTCAGAGCAGATCTGAGTGTTGCCATTGATATTCTTGACATAGCTATAGAATGCTTTGTGGTTGTCTTTAGAATCAGTGGCAATTTTGTTTTCGTAACTAGCTTTGGAGGATTTTATGAGGTATCTCTGCTTTTTACTGTTGCTACCAGGGAGTTCCTCCAGTCATGGGATTTTACTCTTTTTTGCAACAGTTTCTTTCTTCTGTTGTAGAGTTTGTATATGGCAGGGGACCATCACATTGACTTCCTTTTTTGGAGGATAGCTCTTGGTTCTGTTAGGGATTGCATGATCCATGTACTCATGTAAGTGCTTATAAAGTGCATTTGTGTAGGATTTGGCAGTCGTACCTCTATTGTCCATCTGTATGGGCATCGTGAAGTTTGCCACTTCTGTCTTAAGAAGCGTGAAGTTGGCTTTGGAGAAATTTTTTATGGTGGTTTCCCTAATTGGGGGGGGGGGGGATGTGGATGTCTGGGATGATTAGCTTGTGGTCAGATCTGACCAATGAGGAATTGATCTCTGGTGTGGAACACCGGTTGCCCATGTTGGTAATGACTAGGTCTACGATATTGCTGCCCCTGGTGGGGGTGTGGATAAGTTGATCCAAGGCATTGGAATTTATGAATTCCAGAAAATGTTGAGCAAAAGAGTTGGTACATGAGTAGTTTTCCCAGTTAATGGTGGGGTAGTTGAAATCACCCATTATTAGAGTGTTAGGTTGTACACTAATATTTTCCAGTGTATCAAGAAATGAGATGTGGGAATCCTGAGGCTATTTTAAATATTCAGTATATGCTAATGTAAATTTCAGTCAAGTTTCAGAATATGGCATTGATATTCAGTTGTGTTCAGTGTAGTACATTTCAGTCAAATCTCAAAATACTTCACATTATTCAGTCATTAGTTTAAGAGTAAAGTAACAGAATTACATTATTTAGTCATAAAATCTACTGCCAATCATTAACAGACCGGAGTTCCACTGTGGCAACCCCTTACCAGGAAAAGCCGAAAGACAAACTACAAAAAGGTAAGGGTAAAGTGACAGACTTATTTGTAATAGGCTTATTACATTATTCAGTTGTTAGTTAAGGGTAAAGTAACATAATTATTTTTTACAGGCTTATTAAAATAAGTTATATAAATACTAGGTAGTAATAGTTATTCAGTATACTCAAGGTATAACATAGCAGGCTTAATTTGTTAATTAATTCACAAATTACAGTACACTTTACATTGTTACTGCGCATTTGTCAAAAAGTTAAAAAAGACACTAACATAAAATGCAAAGGTATAAACCTGAAATACAGAAAGCATAAGTTTAGTAAACTATTAGGATAAGTTATCTAAAGAATAGGTAGTAATAGTTATTTAATGCACTCAAGGCATAACAGGGCAGGCTTAATTTGTTAATTAGTTTACAGATTGCAGTGCACATTTACGGATTACAGTGCACTTTACATAATTATTGTACATCAGTCAGAAATTAAGGACACTAACAGACAAATCAAAGGTATAGACTTGAAATACAGAAAATATACGTTTTAGCAAACTATTATAGTCCATAAATATTCATAAAAGGTAAAAAAGGTAAGTAGCATTATAGAGCAAATTTAAATAAAAAAATATAGACACAAGTTAACACAGAATATGGTAATTATGCTTCAAGACCACTTATAAAGATATCTTTTTAGTGCAGATTTCACTTAGTCTTCAGAAAATAGCCATCATGTTTGATAGGCTATGCAATAAAAGCAAACAGTACAATGTGTAAATATGTAAATCTATAAACAACAGGAAAAGGTTTCATTTGCTATAAGAAAATGACATCACAGTACACTAAAGCACCAGTTCATAAGGTAAACAACCTAGGTATTAAACAATGTAACTTTGCCATTACAGCATACAGAGATATAAAAGAAAAATAGGCAGAATTAACAGTTCGTACTCTGTCTAACTTAAATAAAGATTCACAAAAACAAGTTAATCAGCTTTAAAAGACACAGAATTAAAAGACACTCATTTTCAGAATAATGTACAGGTTTTAAATATATCACTCATACATCATAACTTAGATTTAAAGACTCTAAAGACTATAAATCTAGGTAATATAAAAATCAAATTATAAAGTTAAGAGACTTCAATCCAAACAGGCCATAAATGCTCAAATGACAGCTAGTGGTCAAAATTAAAATTGCAGGTTTACCAAATATATATATTTTTTATTTTCAGATTATAAATCAGGTAGCATAAAGCTACAGTAGTTAGCAATATAAATGTAAGGTAACTACAGAAGTAGGTCCCTGTAGACTTTCATCAGGGGCCTCAGGGTCAACTGTTAGATTAAGGACTTCCATTTTAAAGTAGTTATTAGACATTAGACAGGCTAAAGGGTAAGACAGTTAAGCAGAAAAAAATAACCTTGCTGGTCAAGCATGAGAGACAGTTTATTAGAAAGGAAAGATAAGCATAAAGTGTGTAAAAAATACAGAAATACAGAATGTTCTTTTCTCGAGTGAAAGATACAATCTTGCCAACTACAGAATGTTCCTTAATGAAATGTTAAATAAAGCACATATGAGACAAAGCCTGAGACTAAGGTTAGAAAAAGTAAATAAGGAAAATTACTGGGCTGAAGTAATATAATATGTTGTGTTCAGGATAGCAGTTCAGTTAAAGTTAGTGAGTTCATTCAACCTTTTACTTCAGAGAAGATAACAGATACTCGAGCCTGAGTGCACAAGACAGGTCAAATAAAGACTATATTAGTTTACGTTGTTCAGGACAATCAGAATATGACGTGCAGTAACTTTGAACACTAATTGTTTATCAGCACTGTTAACGAAGACAGTATTGGATATTATGAACATCTAATAAAGCCTTATTAAATGAACTACAGTATTTGGAGAATTCATTCTGGAAAGTACTCAAGACTTGGTCCATAAAGGAGAGACTGGGATTTGGGATACAGACTCTTAAGGAGAATGACAGTAATCAAACAGAATATTATATTCATAAAGCAGCAGAAAGTATTTTAAGAACTAAACCACGTAGTGGAGAAAAGAGATTCTGCCGATAGGGATGACTGCAATTAGGGATACAAACAATAGGCAAGAGGGGGCAGGACATTTATTGGAGAAAACTGGCAAAGGATCCAAGGTATTGGGAGCAAATAGGTTCATAGGTTGGTACTAGGCTATTGGCCCTAGTGCCTATATAAGCCTAGCCATAACAATTCCCTGGCTATTTCTTCCCACATTATTTACTTCCCTGGACCCCTGTCTAGCAGGGCGACTGATGTGATCCCCAGGGTGAATTTCCTATCTCCCATCTAATCGTCAAGGTTCCTTTTGAAGAGGGCCAAATAGATGCTCTGCTTGACATGTATGGGCATGCCTAACAGCCTCAGTGATCACTCCCCAACATTCCTACTCAAAAAATACCTATACCAAGCTAAACCTGTCATCTACCATCAAATACGTAAAAAACTAAACTTTAACCCACTCACATTCATCTCAGCCCTCAAAGAATGTAATTGACATCCTCTAAAGTACCTCAGTCTAGATGACGCAGTTGAATTTTTTAATACTACCTTCCTGAACATCCTTAATTACCATGCCCCCATAAGATTTTCCAGAACCAAAGCACAAGCCTCCCCATGGCTACAGAAAACCACTAAGTCAGAAATGAAAAACAGGGATAAAGCCTGGGAGCACTGGCGCAAAACCGAAACCCCCTCAGCTAGACAGAAATTCCTAGAACTATGCAATAGAGTCAAAAAGCTAATAAAACAGGACAAATTCCAATACTACCTGTCTACTCTAGACTCCTCACAACACAGCCCCAAACAATTCTGGTCCTCCATAAACTCCATCCTCTACCCAGGTAAAATCAGTACCCCTCCTCCTAACATCCCTCACTCCTCAGAAAATATTGCTACCTCATTCAACACACACTTCACCTAAACCATACTATCACTAGCTAAACAACACAATCCCCCCTCCCCTCCAACCCACACCTTCAACTAGTAATCTCCCCACTGCCTTCTCTTTTTCTCCTGTACCTACCTCCAACATAAAAAAACACTTAACTAAACTTAAACCCAACAAATTACCAGCAGACAACCTCCCAAGTGAATACCTACAAATCGCAGCTGATGCTCTGGCCTACCCAGTATCCATCTTGATTAACCGATCTCTGTCAGAAAGTTACGTTCCCACACTGTGGAAAGTATCACATATAATTCCCCTCCACAAAGGTGGACCCTCCGCAGAAATAACCAATTACTGCCCCATAGCTATTCTCTCTCCACTCTCCAAAATACTAGAGAGATGCATACACTCTCAGGTCTCAGACTACCTCCTTACTAACAACCTCCTTTCCAGTACTCAGCATGGTTTCCGACCAAACCATAGCACCACCACTGCCTTACTCTCCTTTACTAACACTATCCTTCAGCATAAAAACAATGGCTATCTCTCCTCTGCTACTTTCCTAGACCTATCTAAAGCATTTGACATGGTGCCACACAAACAACTTATCTCTGTCCTCAATAACCTATCCTTCTCACAATCAGTCACCAACTGGTTTCAGAGTTACCTGTCTGACCATCAACAATCCATTGTATGGCAGAATGACATATCTCCCCAACTACCTGTCTCCATAGGGGTTCCCCAAGGATCCATCCTTGGACCCCTACTCTTCTCTGTTTACACCAATAATTTAGCCTTTGCCACCAAACATGGCACACTCATACAATACGCAGATGACTCGACCATCATCTGCTCAGCCCATTCCCTACCCAAGCTGCAAAAAGTCACACAGGAAGCCTTTTCCTCTGTTGAAACATGGTTATCCGATGCCCAATTAATACTCAACCCAAACAAAACTAAACTACTCATCTTCCAACCCACCAAACATACTCAAAACAACTCTCACTTTAACATCACAGCAAAAGACAACACCACTATATACGCAACTGAACACACCAAATTGCTAGGAGTGGAAACAGACAATAAACTAAAATTTGACATTCACATATCCATGACCATAAAAAAAGTCCACAAAAAACTAGGTGCATTATACAGAAATAAGCAATTTCTCACCAAAGCAGCAAAGATTTCAGTAGCAAATTCCCATCTTATCTCCACCCTACTTTATGCCTCTCCAATATATACCAACCTAAGGCAATGTGATCTAAACAAGCTAGAGACCTGCTACAACAAAATCACCAAATTCGCCACAGGGGGCATCCTACCGTAGTCACCACTGTCTCTCACTTGCTGAACTGGGCTGGCTGGAACTCCCTCACCTCCTTCAGTGGTATCAACTCTCACTCGCCCACAAACTAGTAAACCATCCACTAAATGTCCCATCCCTCCAGAATCTACTCCAACCCTATCGCACCACCAGACCACTAAGATCCAGCAACAAAAATCACTTGCAGATCACTAAAGCCAATAACTCTGCTGGTGAAGCACTATTCTTTTGCGCCATAGCCAAATTATGGAACTCACTCTCACCCACAATTACCTCCGTGCCATCATGCACCCACTTCAAAACTTTACTAAAAGTGCATCTAAAAACATGCTGGCTATGCCCTTGCAACTCCCACTCTAATATCATCCACCCCATCCAACCACTACCTTTCTTTCCACTCCACTAACTACCTTGATTATAGCAAGCTCAGATGCTCATAAGCCTAGTACTTATTATACAGCAGGAACTTCTCATTGTAACATTTGTTAATGTCTGTTATGTACTTCACAGATAAAGATTCTAGTTGTCTACTGATGTACTATGTTCTTCATCTGTAAATATGTTGTAAGTAATTGCTATGTTAAATTGTTAATCGCTATGTAATCCAATGTAACTATTGTCTGTTTATTTTACTGTGGAGCTTTTCTCCCCGGGCCTCCGCTGAAAATGGACCTACGTCCAATCGGACACTCCCGGTCAATAAATTTAAATAAATAAATAAATAAATGAATCCAAATGGCTTTATGACCCCAGCATCTGTGAAACAGTGAAAAAGTGATGGCTGTACCTTAATAAATGTGTTTTCCTCAGCAAAAAAATTGTTCAAATATGATAAGTAAAATGATGTGAAAGAAAGGAAGACACATTCCTAAAGAAAATTTTGAGATTTCATTCAGCCCCCACATGGTATGTACTGAGGAAGCTGACTAGGATAAAAATGCTGTACAAGGGAAGAAACTACTTAGTCATTTTTTTTTGTTCTATTAGGAAGCATGGAGATCATTATGTATTTAGAAAACAAATATGCTCTAAGGAAAGGAAATGTGTTTAGGGTATATTTATCCTTTAAGTAAAGTAGTCCAGCTGAAGTGCAAGTGTATTTCATGGCAATCTCATCATGACTAGCATTGTCTAATACTGAATGGGTGTAAAACACTTACCCAAAAAGTAAAAGCTCAATTCTTGAAACAATCCCTGCTTGATGTTGACGATTCAAGTGGGTTTTGCAGAGAGTGATAAGCAGTTTGCAAGGAAAATTAAAACATGCTCAAACTACACTCTTAATATAAATAGCTTATCATTTGCTAAACCACAACAGCTAGCTGAAACATTTGGTCAATAATTTGTACCTCATTTCAACAGCATCCATAAGACACCCTCAAGTACTCTTGAAATCCAACCTGAGATCATAGCAGGTACAGACTTTGAATTATCCACCAAATTCCATTGCCTGAAGTATGCCTAGACTAGGTAAAATGATGGCTGCAGGAAATTGCTAGCTATAGCTGTACAGGATCCAGTGACCTTTGCTGTACATTTCCCATGTCATGCATTACCTTTAACACCCCCCCTCCATTTCTGGTGTTGTCCATGACCTGTTGAACACAAGTGATGTCATCCCCATCTGTAAACATAATTATGTTTTCTCTAACCAGCCAGGATCCTCTAAGTGAATTGCATTTCTCTCAGTTTTAGCCAAGAAAAAATATGCTTTGCAATTAAAGACACACATTGAAATTTACAACCTACTCTGTGTCCAACAAAATGACTGCAGGAAAGGATATACTTACAGCCCTCACAAACATAATGTGCCTTTTCTGCAGAAGCTGAGCTACTTACAGGGTCTACTCTTCGTCAGTCTTCCAAAGGTCATTGATTCAGTGTACCACGGCCTCTTGGTCAAAAGGATTTCAAACTATGGGCTACCCTCTACTCTGAAGTGGATTGATACTATTCCCATCATAGGTAGTCGCCTTTAACTGATCAAAACTGACAGCCTCCATTTTATCTAATAAAATCTAGAGCTCCCCAGTGCTCTATTTTTCAGACTATTGCTTTAAAAACTATGCATAACCCCTGCACCATGTCACTTTACATTTGCAGCATTTTTCATTAATGTGATTACCTGGTTATGTGGGCTTCTGTCTATGCTTGGAAATTCTCCAAGTCATCAATACTACTTCCACTCATAAACCAGCAAATATTACAGACCTTGCACAAAAATATGCACAGTTAGAATGAGGACATACAGGAGGAAACATCACTGTTTCACAATTGTTAAGTTTGTGTAATTACTGATGTCCTATACTTGTAACCACACTCCTGTCCCTATTACCCTGGAAAAAATACATTTTATTAGTGAGGCACACTGAAGGAACTGATATCACTGAAAAGTGTTCAAAAGTGTTGAGATCAAGCAATTCTCTGTCTCTGTGTCTCTCTCTCTCCAGCATTTTCACACCATTTTCTTAATTCACTTTGCCATTGGCTTCTACATTAGAGGCCTAACTTTCTGGAACTCTCTTACTAGTGACATTAGACTACATCACAATCTTGCTACCTTCTTCACTGACCTCAAGTATTTCTTACAACAAAACATGAAGTGTTTTGTTTGCAGCTTTGTCCAATGTGCTTTTTTATGTTTGTGGAGTTCTCACTGGTGCCCTTAACAGTGATGTATAGCTCTATACAAACAGTATTAAATATGTATATTTTTAGTCATGCTAGCCCAATATTCTTTGCCATTGTTTGCTTTCATGTAATTTCCTCTTTATATTTTACTTAAAATAGTTTCTGCATGAAAAATTACTGTAGAGGTCCATCTGAATAATAAATAAATAATGGATAAATAAACTGTTTGTAGGTAGGTCATGTTGTTCCTACTGACAAGCTGCAGAACTCTGCTAATGGTGAAGCATGCATCTGTTTACCTGAGTCTGGCATGGAGATGTCCATGATGCCCTTGTTTACTGTAGCATAGACTAGATCCAGGCCTGCTGAATCTAGCTTTGTTTGTATAACTTGAGCACTAATCCAGGCATTCTTTAAAGTATTCAATTGTATTTATTACTGCTTGGTAGTAACTTGATTAAAGTGTAGGTATCATTCTAAGTCTTTTGGATTAAGCACTTGGGCTTCAGACCAGTTGTTTTACATTAGGTAATTTTGTGGCCTGCACTGTGGTGGCAGGACAGGTAGCTTACATCATTCTAAGTTGGGAACTGCTGATTGAGGGCTCAGTGTCTGTTATTCTAAAAGTGCATTAATTCTGGTTTAAGAACTTGGGCTTCAGGCCAGTTGTTTTACATTAAGAAGGTTTGTGGTCTGCACTGTAGTGGCAGAACAGGTAGCTTACATCCTTCTAAGTTGGGAACTGCTGATTGAGGGCTCAGTGTCTGTTATTCTAAAAGTGTATTAATTCTGGTTTAAGCACTTGGGCTTCAGGCCAGTTATTTTACATTAAAAGGGTTCGCAGTCTGCACTCTTGTGGGAGGAGAGGCTGGACTTTGCCCTTCTGAGCTGGGAATTTCTGGTTAAAGGCTTATAGTGCCTGCATATTTGAACTGCTTCTTACTGAAATTGGTACACCTTGTTTGCTGTAGCATAGACTAGATCCAGGCCTGCTGAATCTAGATTTGTTTGTATAACTTGAGGACTAATCCAGGCATTCTTTAAAGTATTCAATTGTATCTATTACTGCTTGGTAGTAACTTGATTAAAGTGTAGCTATCATTCTAAGTCTTTTGGATTAAGCACTTGGGCTTCAGACCAGTTGTTTTACATTAGGAAGGTTTGTGGCCTGCACTGTGGTGGCAGGACAGGTAGCTTACATCCTTCTAAGTTATGAACTGCTGATTGAGGGCTCAGTGTCTGTTATTCTAAAAGTGTATTAGTTCTGGTTTAAGCACTTGGGCTTCAGGCCAGTTATCTTACATTAAGAAGGTTTGTGGTCTGCACTCTTGTGGGAGGAGAAGCTGGACTCTGCCCTTCTGAGCTGGGAATTTCTGGTTAAAGGCTTATAGTGCCTGCATATTTGAACTGTTTCTTACTGAAATTGGTACACCTTGTTTACTGTAGCATAGACTAGATTGAGGCCTGCTGAATCTAGCTTTATTTGTATGCTTGTTGTTTGTTTGCTTGTTATTTCCCTGAAATGCTAATTCCACCTAAAACGTGGCTTTTCAGTGCTTCTGTGGATCCCTAGTGATATCTGCATTGCTTACTGTACTTATTTCCTTGTTTCACTTGAAAGAAAGTTATTGTTTGTCATTTTTGCATTTAAGTTACCTGTAACACATTGCATTTAAGTTACCTGGCACTTGCTCACTAAAGCAATTATATAAGTCAGCACTAAAATATTAAAAGCACTACACCCTCACAAACTCCCCTTGAGTACTTCGTTCCCCATTGGCCCTTTTTTTCAATTATAAAGGAATTCCCAATACTATTCTAGCATGTCCAAAGGTCAGTTGTCAATCTCCTCTCCGGTCCAGCTGGTGAATCTGGGAATCTTGAGGCAATGTTACAACAGACAACCCTCTCCTCCTCCCAACAAATTCCAACACATGTGAGAGATGCAGCCACATAGCCATACTGGAGGCTAAGCTCTCTCAACTCAGTACTGGCGAAACCAGTCAGGAGGAGAAGGAAACCACACTCACTACAATTCCAGTCTCACATAGACCTACCATGACAGCAAACCAAACACATAAACACTCAAAAACATACTCGGAGGCTTTAAATAAAAAATCTGCCTAAGCAGCAGAGACCTCCAAAGCAGACACCCAAGCAACCGCTACCCCAAAACAAAACACATGCAACACATAGCTCACAAAGCCAGTGTGCCGAGCAGTCACAGCCCTTAAGGCTAAACAACACACCTGATACACTTGTAATAGGTGACTTTATCGTCAGGCACACTGACGTCCCGCTCACCAGGCTGAACAAGAAAAAGGTCACAGTGAGGTGCCTGTCGGGCGCTAGGATCCGCCACATAACACAAGCACTCAGGTCACTCCAAGGCAAGTACAAATATGACTCAGTCATTATCCATGCTGGTGTGAATGACCTGAGATGTACTTCCCTGGACTACATGAAAAGAGACATAGAGGAGCTCTCTGAGCATGTAGCCCAGGCCGATAAGACCCTGACCTTGAGTAGCATCTTACCGTCACCAAGAATGATGCCACAATATGAAGACAAGATGATCAATTTCAACAATTGGCTTAAGTATTGGTGTCATTCAAAGGGGATCCAATGCCTGTCAGCCTGGGATGACATGCTCGACAAGCCACGATGCTTCGCTAGGGACGGCTTGCACCTGTCACCCCTGGGATTTTGGATATTGGCAAAGGCTCTTGCTACCCCCATAGTGCCTTTTTTAGGCAAGGCTCAAAAGACAAACCCACCTCCATAGGTATCACAAGGGATAAGAAACTAAGAGTAATGCTACTCAGCGCCAGAAGTCTAAACCTCAAGATGCATGCACTCAAAACTCTCCTTAGCATGGAGAACATTGATAGCTGCGCAGTAACAGAAACCTGGTTCAAGGCTCCCGAGAGCACCTCAGCACTACCAGGTTATACCTCATACCATGCTTTTTGGCCCCAAAACTTGGACCAAACCACAAAAGGAGGGGGAGTATCAATATTCGTCAAAGATACCCACACCTCCAGGTTGACGGCACAGCACGAAGCATCAGAGACTATCCATGTGCAACTAACAGTGGGTAAAACTGCCTTCCAGTTTATAGCCTGCTACAGACCACCCTCCCAAACCCAGGAACCCCACTCGGCCTTCCTGAGAACACTGGAAAATATGAAGGTCTCTCCAAACACCATTATATTGGGCGACTTCAACTACCCAAACATGGACTGGGAGCATTACTCTAACTCCAACACCCTAGTCCAAAGGTTCCTAGAATTTATAAATGCAAATGCTATGGAACAACTTGTTACCACTCCCACAAGAGGGGAAAACATACTGGACCTGATCATCACCAACATGGGGACTCTATGCTACAGACCAGAAGTGTATCCCTCACTGGTAAGATCAGACCATAAACTAATCTCACGGGATATTCACATCCCGACTCCACACCCTGCCCTGAAAACCACAGTGAAAAACTTCTCTAAAGCAAATTTCACACTCCTCAAAACTGAGGTGGAATCCTTCAAAGCCCCCGGGCCTGTGAAAAATACGGCCCAGACTGCAGAATCCTTTAAAAACGCATTCTATGAACACCTTCAGGAATGCATGGATCATGCAATCCCAAATAAAACCAAGACCCAGTCCTCCAAAGGCAGACGTCCTGTCTGGTGGAGCCCAGCCATAAACAAACTATACAATAGAAGGAGGAAGCTACTACATGACAGAGCAAAATCCCAAAAAGGGAAGGCATCTCTGATCAGTATTAGCAAAAAACTACAGGCACTCATAAAATCGTCTAAGGCCAGCTTCGAGAGAAAAATTGCACAGGACACTAAGGATAATCACAAGGCTTTCTTTAGTTATGTTAGGAACCTGGGTGGGAATTCCCAGATATGTTCAGAATTAGTCCAAAATGACAAAAAATACACCGAACCCACACACATTGCCAACATCCTAGCTGACAGGTTCAGCGCAAACTTCTCCCCTCCCCACCAAAAGGGCAAATATCTATCCCAGCAGAGTGCTGCCCCCCTGACATCTCAGATGCTCTGGTAAGAGCTGCCCTCTCCAAAGCAAAAAACACAGCATCAATGGGACCAGACGGTGTCCCGGGCTGCGTCCTACATGAACTCCAAGAAGAGCTAAACCCAAACATAAAACTACTGTTCAATCTCAGCCTTACTACAGGATATGTACCCAAAGAGTAGCGTACAGCAACAGTGGTCGCTCTCCACAAAGGTGGTGCCTCAATGGATCCTGGAAACTATCGCCCCATAAGCCTGACTAGCTTGGTCTGCAAAGCTATGGAAAGGATCATCATGGACCTCATAAATAAAGATATTGGGGACCTACAGACACTGGATCCTACCCAGTTTGGCTTTGTTAAGGGCAGATCCTGCCTCTTAAACCTGGTTGATTTCTTTGAAACAGTCACCAAGGCCATTGACGAGGGGAAGGTAGTCCACACAGCCTACCTGGACCTCGCAAAAGCCTTCGATACAATACCCCACTCGGGCATTATAGATAACCTCACCAGCTTAAATATAAACCCCTGTCACTAGATGGGTTGCAAACTGGCTCAAGGACAGAATCCGCATGGTTAGAATTGCTGGAGCCATGTCAGACTCCAAACCAGTTACAAGTGGTGTCCCACAAGGCTCAGTCCTGGGACCTCCCTTGTTCGGTATATATTTCTCGGAGGTACAGGCCAACACGGAAGGACTGTGGCTGACCAAGTTCGCAGATGACTGCAAACTGGGCACTATAATCGACTCTCCAGCCAACACAAGCATCCTCCAAAAGGGCCTCATAGAAACAGAAAACTGGTGCCAGAGCCATGGCCTCAAGCTAAACGCCAAAAAGTGTATAGTCATCCCCTTTGGCAAAAACAAAGTGCCCACAAATTACCACATAGGTGGTAATCCATTAACTACAAAAGAAGTAATTAGGGACCTGGGGACCCAAGTTGATAGCAACCTCTCATTTGACAACCACGCGGCCAAAGTGGTTAGAAAAACGTTTTATATAGCCCACCTAATCATGAAGGGATTCACATCTAGATCAGGGGAGGTCATCGTGCCTCTTTACTCATCCCTCATCAGGCCCATAATTGAGTACAATGCCCCTTTTGGGATGTACCTTACCAGACACTTGCAACAACTGGAAAGACCCCAAAAGTACCTCACCAAGAGGATCAAAGGGCTCAAACAGATGCCATATGCTGCCCGGTTAAAGAAACTCCAGCTCTACTCAGTGGCATACCGCCTGCTCAGAGGCGATCTGTGACTGACGTAAAAAGCCATGTCCAACCCGGAATTAATGGATATGCTGCACCTCAGAAAATCCAAATCCCATCGAGCTACGTGCTCGAAAGACTTGAACCTCATCACTGAAATAAATAGGACATGCCGGAGGGACAGATTCATAACCCAGAGGCTTCCTTCACTCTGGAATAAAATCCCAGTCCAGGTTAGGCAGAGTCCCTCATTGACTCTCTTCAAGAGGAATCTTGATGAGTGGATGGGAGATCATAGGTTTACCCCGGGTATCACTTCTGTGTCACTGTTAGACAGAGGCACAGTATACTAACCTTGAAAAAGGGCATAGCAAAATTAATTTAAAATGGGTGGCGAAAGCCAAACACACTCTGGCTAGGCTTATAAATGCCCTAGGGCAGATAGCCTAGTATGAACCTATGAACCTATGAAAGAGAGACCACCAGAAAGGGAAGAAGGCACATGACACTGGTCTTGTGGGACAGCCTATAAGATAACCCAGCTAAAGGACTTGTTTTATTGCATAAAGCATGTAGTTCTGATGAGGAGGAGATTAAAGGGAAATGTTGACAACATGATGCAGACTGGGCCTCTGAAAACATTGGCTGATATGTGTCATTTTCATGGCCTTTTTTCCAAGGTTAGCAGTGTTAAGGAGTCAGTATCATGAGATGCAATAATCTATTTTTTTTTCTTTACAGGTGAAAGTCATTGCTAAGCACCAAGGAGGGGCACAGGATGTAATGCACTTTGGGGAGTAAATGTATGACAAGTAAATAACTCCACTGATAGGCTATCAGAGATTGCTGGAGCGATATAAGTAAGTATAATGGGCAGACTGGATTTTAAAAACTTGAACTGCTTTGTTATGATAAAATGATATCTTCAAATGTGGGTGAGAAGTAATACTTCTAACCCCCATGATGTAGCCCCTTGCAGAGCACAGAGGCAGGCAGCCTACTGGGAGTGATCATACAGGTTGTATAGTAGACTTATAATCCTAAGTGAAAACCTATACTTATGCTAGTCCTACTGACAGGATGCTTGTCCTGTTTCATATCATGTGAATATTAAGATACTCAATGGGTTCAGTGTCATTGAGCTTTGTACTGATGATGTTGAGGGCAGATGTCAATAAGTGGATGGGAGGGTGATGCAGGGGCAAATGTTCTAAACCATTCTGAAGGATTGATGGTGTGATTTAACCATCATTTTATTTCTCATCTGTTATTACAGAATGGAGATGGATGTTTCAGAACCTCCTTGTTTGCAGAATAAATTTAGGAATAATATCCACACACAATTTTATTTATGTTTTATTTTTTTCTGTCGTGTAGGAATAATACTTTTTGGAGATAAAAGTGTATCATGCAAAATATTTTAAACTTGCTAAAGATGTATGAAAAGCATATTTCTCAGGCACTACTGAGGGACCACCATGGCTGAGAGCATGGTATTCCATGAGACTTACCAAAAATGAGTAAGGACATTTTCAGACACTACTGAGGGACCACCATGGCTGAGAGCATGGTATTCCATGAGACTTACCAAAAACAAGTAGGGACATTCTCAGACACTACTGAAGGACCACCATGGCTGATAGCATGGTATTCCATGAGACTTACCAAAAACAAGCAGGGACATTTTCAGACACTACTGAGGGACCACCATGGCTGAGAGCATGGTATTCCATGAAACTTACCAAAAATGAGTAGGGACATTCTCAGACACTACTGAAGGACCACCATGGCTGATAGCATGGTATTCCATGAGACTTACCAAAAACAAGCAGGGACATTTTCAGACACTACTGAGGGACCACCATGGCTGAGAGCATGGTATTCCATGAAACTTACCAAAAATGAGTAGGGACATTCTCAGACACTACTGAAGGACCACCATGGCTGATAGCATGGTATTCCATGAGACTTACCAAAAACAAGTAGGGACATTTTCAGACACTACTGAGGGACCACCATGGCTGAGAGCATGGTATTCCATGAGACTTACCAAAAATGAGTAGGGACATTCTCAGACACTACTGAGGGACCACCATGGCTGAGAGCATGGTATTCCATGAGACTTACCAAAAATGAGTAGGGACATTTTCAGACACTACTGAGGGACCACCATGGCTGAGAGCATGGTATTCCATGAGACTTACCAAAAATGAGTAGGGACATTTTCAGACACTACTGAGGGACCACCATGGCTGAGAGCATGGTATTCCATGAGACTTACCAAAAACGAGTAGGGACATTCTCAGACACTACTGAGGGACCACCATGGCTGAGAGCATGGTATTCCATGAGACTTACCAAAAACGAGTAGGGACATTCTCAGATACTACTGAGGGACCACCATGGCTGAGAGCATGGTATTCCTTGAGATCTACCAAAAATGAGTAGGGACATTTTTCCAGTGGCATGGGCAGTTTTGCTCTCTAGGGGTTTCCAAAAGGTTAGGTCCACAATCCAGCCTTCCAAATCTTTTTATCTGGACCACAGTTTGTCTTTTAAACAAAGTGTTTTGAATGGACAAACAGATGTTGGACATGGTAATGTTGTCTCCCAAACCTTGCCAACTATGGTAAGTGGTCCCTGAGCAAAAAAGGTTTGACAGCCCTGTATGAATACCATCACAGGACACCTCTTAAGAGGCCAATGTCCAAGTGGGACTAACCCAGTCAACAAAGTGTAAAACAAAATAAAAATGTAATGTACAGTTATGGGGAATTATATTCTCTGTACTATTTATTATTTTTTGTTTTATTTGGATGTTTTTGTATTATGAATAAAGAAAGCTATTGAAGGGTAATGAAGTGGAATGGCATCTACATACCATCCCTTTAAAATGCTCAGAAAGTCTAGGGATGTTTAGAAGATGCTAAGGTAAAATATGTAAAATTCTTGGCAATTGTTGTGCTATTTCTTTAATTATACAATGACTGGCCATTAACATCATAAAACGAGCACGCTGATTGGCCAGCCCAACCAGCATGCCCATTGAGAATATACAATGGAAAAAGGTCCGGTTGCCCGGACTTTTTTCCGTTGATATATTCTTTCATTTTAAGGTTTTTTCAAAAGAAAAAGAAAAACGGAGCAACGGAGATCTTCTTTTCTCCGTTGCTTACTTTCCCAAGCACTGATGTACTGGCTATTCGTGGGAACTCAAGTTCCAAACGCATGCACAGTACATCAAATCGAGCAAGGAGGAGATAGCCAGAGGCAGAAGGACAGCACAGCGCTGTTATACAAGGACATTATTTAAGAAAAGTAAGCATTTTTTTTCTTAAATAATGTTATTGTATAATAGCACTAACCCACTTCTGGGTGTGGGTAATGCTGGATTTACCCATGGTTGTCTTTGTTTGGTTACTCGGGCTTCACCCTCGTGACCAAACCACACCAACCGTGGGTAAATCCAGCATTATCCACACCCAGGAGTGGGTTATTACTTAATTCATTAACACCTAAGTGGTATGGAATGTCACACCTCTAGCAGCCACATACAGCTTGCATTGCACAGCATTTTCTGAAAAATAAACTTAAAAAGCATAAGATAGATACATTTAAATATTTTACGAAGAGTAAAAGCTATTAAATCTGCACAGATAGGAATGTTATCAGTTAGAAACTCATAACAGTGATAAAAGTACATTCCTAGTCTTTCTGTAAATACTATGATATATTATAATGCACATGCCCCCCCAATTATAGTATCTGCTAAACTTTCACAAACAAATTCTCATATCTGGGAAACTGTACAACCTAGACATATATGATAACAAGAAATTGATCTATGAGTGCACGTTTATTGAGAGATTTACAGGAATCTGAAAACACGTTTAACTGCATAGTTAGCAATATAAATGCCACTGAATATCTTTCAAGATGTGCAGCTTACAGTGCAAATAACAAACATCATTTGCTTCAACGACATCTCAGATTTCACCTGATATCATGCAACAATCACTTGCTTTTTGAAGTATTACATTCATATGGCAATATTGCTTATTTTAATAATTACTAACAAACAACTAGCAATATCTCAGGTATACTGTGATATAAATGGTCATTTATAATGAATTTTCCTGTCTTGCACTAGGGCATATCACACCATACCTCTCAGCAACACGTAGGCCTCTCAGTTATGAAAATATAAACACAAATATGAAAATATGACTAATAAGTGACAAACAGCAATTAAATTCTCCACTACAGCACATCCTAGATTAACAATCTTATGGTCTTTGTTAACAAGTGCTTGCACTTTCTAAAACTACTTGTTATTTGCTGGTTAAGTTGCTGGGTTAAAAAAAGCTAGACCCCCCCAAAAGATCTGGACACCTTAAGGAGTTATGGGTGTGAAATGGAAATATACAAAAGGGCATTACAGGCTTGGATGAGTTAAATCAATTCAGGCATAATCCTTGAAACACAACCAGTGATGACAGGTATATATCATCTGTTCCCCCAAGTGCCAAAGAATGGCTTGCATGTTAGATTTCATATGGGAAGGAGGTCTAACAAAGCAGACAAGAAGTGAGTGAGGGATAAGTTGATGGTTCTAGATGAAGAGGAAGAAGATTAAGGAAAGTGGTCAGATGTCCATAGCTAGTTATAGAACACCTTCTATGTCCCCTTCTGGACATAATCTTAACACCTTAACTGAAACCCCATTAAACTCAACACCTATTTTACTGGGGTATTTCATGTATCCGCTAATAACCTGACTGATCTACACTACCAATGGCTGACATATCTAAGGCATTCTTGACAAGGCAAATTCCAACCCCTTTCTACAAATAGTTCACCATCCTACTAGGGGCCCAGTAATGTTGAGCTTATATTCATAAATATGGCAGCTTGTTACATACCTCTATAGCGATCATCCTCGCTTCTTAAATCAGGCCATCGATCATTGATTCTTTTCCTTTAAAACTGTTTCTACTTCCTTTGTAAATATTTCTACAGATAGATGTTTTTCAAAAGCAAATATTTTTCACTTACTTGATGACCTAAATAAATTTTGATGTAATCCTTCTTCAGTGGTTCCCATAGTTAAAGCCACACTACATATGCTTCAACATCTACTCTTACTTAAATAGTGGTATTAATAAGGCAGTCCCTATCTGCAGAAGCATATCTAAGGCGGGGTGAAGGGGCAGCCACTCTAACTACAAAATATTAGGGGGCACAACTGGCAGATGCCACACCAGTTTGAACAGTCTTTAGTGCATAACCGACATTCAGTACTGCATCTGCAGTCAGCACTGAAGTGCTTTAGTTCTTTGTGTCTGGCATAAACTGCGGCAGCTGCTTGTTATAAATTTGGCTACAAATGTAGCAAGCAATTTGCTAAAGTTTAAATGTAAAGAAGAGTTTTTTTTTGCTCATCAGCTTAGAGTTAAAGAATGTAGATTCTGAGAAATGGACTTGATTAGCTCCTTAGTTGGAGTACTACTACAGGGAACTGGCTTTTTTTTTTTTTTTTTTTTTGCTTGTTAATTCAGAATTGAGGACCTAACAGACCTTGCTTGCTCATCTAAGATGAAAAATATCAGATCATGGAATCAGGGAAGTAACATTTTTTTTGCTCTTCAGTTTAAAATAGAGGGAGATGGGGGCACCAGGTTAGAAGGCAGTATTTAGCATTAGAATGGTTAGCTACATCTCTGCCTATCCACACCAGACAAAATGAGAAATTTAAAAATGAACCCTGATGGTGGGATACCCATATAAGTAATGTATGTAACAAGAGAAAGAGATTACTTAATGCTTGTAAGATGTCTCATACTACCTATGCTAGGAGCACACTTAAGAAAACTAGTAAAGAGCTTAAGGGGACCATTAGAAAGCACAAAGCTGAGAATGAACTTAAAATAGCCACTAAAACCAAAAATGTCAGGAAGTTAAGAACTAATACCCAACAATGTCTGAAGCTAGTCCACAATAATACTGTTCACTCTGACTTAAAGGAAATAGCTAACATCCCCAATGACACACTTAGTGCAAACTGTACTCCACCCAGAGTTATCACTATTCTAAAGATTTCACAATTCCAGGCATCTCCTTTAATTACTATGGAACATGCTCACTCAGCCTTCTCAAAAGCTAAGAACACCTCATCCACAGGCCCTGACAACATACCAGGTTGCCTGATTATCAGTACCAAATATGGGCTTTCTGAACCCCTACTTAATGTCTTTGATCTGAGCTCTTCCACTGGTTGCATTCACAAAGCCTAGAAAACAGCCCATCTACACACCACGGTAACTATGAAACCATTATAGGTTCATAGGTAAGTACTGGGCTATCTGCCTGAGGGCATCTATAAGCCAAGCCAAAATGTGTTGGCTTTCACCGCCCCCTTAGATTAATTCCCCTGTGTCTCTGTCCAGCAGAGCCATTAGTTCCCTATGCCTCTGTCCAGCAGAGCCACTGCAATGACGCCGGGATAAATTTTCTGTTTCCCATCCACCCGTCAAGGTTTCTCTTGAAGAGTGTTAGTGAGGGGCTCTGCCTAATGTAGATTGGAATCCTGTTCCAAAGCATGGGGAATCTCTGGGAGAGGAATTTATCCCTCCAGCATGTCCTATTTATCATTGTGGTGAGGTTTAGATCCCTAGAGCATGTGGCTCTCGGGGATTCTTTTTTTTTTTAGATGGAGCATTTCCATCAATTCTGGGTTGGACATGGTTTTGTATGTCAGGCAAAGATCACCTCTGAGTAAGCGGTATGCAACCGAGTACAGCTGGAGTTTCTTCAGTCAGGCTGCATAGGGCATCTGTTTGAGGCCAGTAATCCTCTTGGTGAGGTACTTCTGTGGTCTTTCCAGCTATTGCAGGTGCCTTGTAAGGTACATCCCAAATGGGGCATTGTATTCTATGATGGGTCTGATGAGTGATGAGTAGAGGGGCACAATAACCTCTTTTGTTCTAGATGCAAACCCTTTTGTGATTAGGTGGGTCACATAGAAGGATTTTCTAACCACCTTGGCAATATGATTATCATAGGAGAGATTACTATCTACTTGGGTCCCCAGATCCCTTATTACATTTTCTGTATTTAGGGGACTACCACATATGTGGTAGTTCACTGGTACTTTGTTTTTTCCAAAGGGGATGACTATGCACTTTTTGGCATTTAGCTTGAGGCCATGATTTTGACACCAGGTATCCATCTCAGTGAAACCCTTCTGGAGGATGTCTGTATCAGCTGGAGAGTCAGTTATGGCCCCCAGTTTACAGTCATCTGTGAACTTGGTCAGCCATAGTCCTCCTGTGCTTGCTTGTACCTCTCAGAAGTATATACCAAACAGCAGGGGGTCCCAGAACTGAGCCCTGGGGGATGCCACTTGTAACCGGTTTAGAGTCGGAACTAGAGCCTGCAACTCTCACCGTGTGGGTTCTATCCACGAGCCAATTGGCAACCCATCTCATGATGTAGGGGTGTATGTTCAGGCTGGTGAGCTTGTCTATAATACCAGAATGGGTAATGGTGTTGAAAGCCTTTGTGAGGTCCAGGTAGGCTGTGTGGACCTCCTTTCCCTTGTCTAAAGCCTTGGTAACTGTCTCAAAGAAGTCCACTAGGTTTAAGAGGCATGATCTGCCCTTATTAAAGCCAAACTGGGTAGGGTCCAATGTTTGGAGGTTCCCAATGTCTCTGTTAATGAGTTCCATGATGATATGCTCCATAGCCTTGCAGACAAGGCTAGTCAGGCTTATAGGGCGATAGTTCCCAGGGTCCTTTGTGGCTCCACCTTTGTGGAGCAGGATAACTGTTGCTGTGTGCCACTCTATGGGTGCGTAGCCTGTAGAGAAGCTGAGTTTGAACAGTGTGTTTAGGTGAGGGGTTAGTTCATTTTGGAGCTCATGTAAGACACAGCCTGGGACACTGTCCGGTCCCACTGTAGCTGTGTTTTTGGCTTTGGATAGGGCTGTCTTAACCTGTGTGTCAGTGATTGCTGGGGCTCTACACTCTTCTAGTATGGTTATGGGCCCCTTAGGGGGTGAAAGGGGGGTGAGGTTTGCACTAAACCTGTCTGCCAGAATGTTGGCAATATCAGTCGTTTCAGTGTATTTTGTGCCATTCTGCACTAACTCAGAACAGATCTGAGAGTTTCCACTTAGGTTCTTGACATAGCTAAAGAACGCTTTGTGGTTATCTTTGGAGTCCTTGGCAATTTTTCTTTCTAAGCTAGCTTTAGATGATTTTATGAGGTATCGTAGTTTCTTGCTGATACTGATCAGGGATTTCTTTCCTTCTTGGGATTTTACTCTTTTCTGTACTAATTTCCTCCTTCTGTTGTATAGCTTGTTTATGGCAGGTGTCCATCAGATTGGTTTCCTTTTCTTGGAGGAGTGAGTCTTCGTTTTGCTTGGGATAGCGTGATCCATGCATTCTTGCAGGTGCTCATAGAGTGCCTTTGTAAGGGATTCAGCAGCTTGGACAGCAATGTCTTTTAGCATGGGGGCTGTTAACCTTTCCACCTCGGTCTTGAGTAATGTGAAGTTTGCTTTTGAAAAGTTTTTCATGGTGGTTTCCTTTATTGGGGGTTGGGCGGAATGTGGATATCCAGAGTGATTAGTCTATGGCCTGATCTAACCAGTGAGAGGTTGACTTCCGGTGTGGAACACCAGTCGCCCATGTTGGTGATGACCAGGTTCAATATGTTGTCACCTCTGGTGGGGGTGTTGACCAGTTGATCCAGGGTATTTGAAAAACTGAAAGGCTGCCAGCCCAGCCAGATAGAATCTTGCAAATAATTCTATGTGATTTGTAAATATTAATATAATCCACAGGCTGGTTTTACAAATGTAAAAGAGAACTATATGTTATGATTAAACTATATGTTGTACTTAGCTTCAAAAATGTAACCACAGTGCACTCTGCTGGAATAAAGCTGATAAGTCAAGCATTGTATGACTGTTTGATCTCAAACTTGGAGAAATGATGTCTGGGTTAAGACATTCCTTCTATTGTTTTGAGACCAGAGTTAATTGCTAGATTTTACATATATAATGTCTTTTATTGCTGGGTCTTCCTGCAGGTACAAGATTACAAAAATATGTTAAACTATGAGTTTCTGCTAGCCTGGGAAATTAAACCAGAAAAGTGTCAAGAATGATGTAATCTAAAATGAGTCAGCAGTGATGTATTATCAATTTAAGACTTTCTGAGAGAGATAGAGAATTAGAGCATTTTGGATTTTGTCTGAACCTGAACACATCAACTCACCAGCACTCTGCCTTTGCTCTGTATGTATGTAAGTTATTTAGAACATTGTTTCTCTTAGAAATAGATAGAAAATAGTAAGTTTAGTGTAGCTGTTTTCTATATTTATGTCAGACTATTCTACAGTATTATTTTAAGCATTTCCTGTGATGTCTGAACTCTTGACTAGCACTGCGTTGAATTGAAGAGATTTGTCTTGTGTTTTTATTATTTGCTATTAAATATTTTTAAACCTTTCAACTGTCACTGTTCTGTGTAGAGACAATTTAAGCTCTAGAGTTCATTGCATGTATATAGTGATACTGTCCATGCAACTCCAATAAGCCTTGCTGTTCGTCATACTTACTAATTGGATAATAATAATACTGCACAGTAAAATTGGACACCCTTTGGTAAGGACCTTATTAGTAGCTGATATTAGTGGATGGTGGCAGTGATTTATATGTTATTGCCTAGGCAGAGAAGGGGGCATAGCTGGAGAATCTGTACCAGCCTTCCCCAGCAGTGTCTGTGTGGTTGTATATAACTCTTATCTAAAAGTGTGTGTGTGTGTGTCAGCTACTTTGGCAGGGACATGAAGCACTGGTTGGACAGAGAGGGTGCTGGAGGTTATAGCTTGACCACTAGGCTGAGACCTGTACCCTATAGCTGTGCCAGTGGGGAGTCTTATTGGGGATCTGGAGAAAAAGGGAGAAATCAGCCCCAGACTGACTGTGATCTCTGTGTGCTCTTAAGGGAAATTGTACTTTACTGTGTGTGTACTTGTTATCCTTCCCAATGTGCACGCCCCTCACTGGTGTTAAATTGTACTTTACTGTGTGTGTACTTGTTATCCTTCCCAATGTGCACGCCCCTCACTGGTGTTAAATTGTACTTTATTGTGTGTGTACTTGTTATCCTTCCCAATGTGCACGCTCCTCACTGGTGTTAAATTGTACTTTACTGTGTGTGTACTTGTTATCCTTCCCAATGTGCACGCCCCTCACTGGTGTTAAATTGTACTTTACTGTGTGTGTACTTGTTATCCTTCCCAATGTGCACGCCCCTCACTGGTGTTAAATTGTACTTTACTGTGTGTGTACTTGTTATCCTTCCCAATGTGCACACTCATCACTGGTGTTAAATTGTACTTTACTGTGTGTGTACTTGTTATCCTTCCCAATGTGCACACCCCTCACTGGTGTTAAATTGTACTTTACTGTGTGTGTACTTGTTATCCGTCCCAATGTGCACGCCCCTTAATGGTGTTAAATTGTACTTTACTGTGTGTGTACTTGTTATCCTTCCCAATGTGCATGCCCCTCACTGGTGTTAAATTTTACTTTACTGTGTCTGTGTGCTTGTTATCCTTCCCAATGTGCACGCCCCTCACTGGTGTTAAATTGTACTTTACTGTGTGTGTACTTGTTATCCTTCCCAATGTGCACGCCCCTCACTGGTGTTAAATTGTACTTTACTGTGTGTACTTGTTATCCTTCCCAATGTGCACGCCCCTCACTGGTGTTAAATTGTACTTTACTGTGTGTGTACTTGTTATCCTTCCCAATGTGCACGCCCCTCACTGGTGTTAAATTGTACTTTACTGTGTGTGTACTTGTTATCCTTCCCAATGTACACGCCTCTCACTGGTGTTAAATTGTACTTTACTGTGTGTGTGCTTGTTATCCTTCCCAATATGCATGCCCCTCACTGGTGTTAAATTGTACTTTACTGTGTGTGTACTTGTTATCCTTCCCAATGTGCACGCCCCTCACTGGTGTTAAATTGTACTTTACTGTGTGTGTACTTGTTATCCTTCCCAATGTGCACGCCCCTCACTGGTGTTAAATTGTACTTTACTGTGTGTGTACTTGTTATTCTTCCCAATGTGCACACTCATCACTGGTGTTAAATTGTACTTTACTGTGTGTGCACTTGTTATCCTTCCCAATGTGCACGCCCCTCACTGGTGTTAAATTGTACTTTACTGTGTGTGTACTTGTTATCCTTCCCAATGTGCACCCACGACTGGAGTTAAATTGTACTTTACTGTTTGTGTACTTGTTATCCTTCCCAATGTGCACGCCCCTCACTGGTGTTAAATTGTACTTTCCTGTGTGTGTACTTGTTATCCTTCCCAATGTGCACGCCCCTCACTGGTGTTAAATTGTACTTTACTGTGTGTGTACTTGTTATCCTTCCCAATGTGCATGCCCCTCACTGGTGTTAAATTGTACTTTACTGTGTGTGCACTTGTTATCCTTCCCAATGTGCACACTCATCACTGGTGTTAAATTGTACTTTACTGTGTGTGTACTTGTTATCCTTCCCAATGTGCACGCCCCTCACTGGTGTTAAATTGTACTTTACTGTGTGTGTGCTTGTTATCCTTCCCAATGTGCACGCCCCTCACTAGTGTTAAATTGAACTTTACTGTGTGTGTACGTGTTATCCTTCCCAATGTGCACGCCCCTCACTGGTGTTAAATTGTACTTTACTGTGTTTACTTGTTATCCTTCCCAATGTGCACACCCCTCACTGGTGTTAAATTGTACTTTACTGTGTGTGTACTTGTTATCCTTCCCAATGTGCATGCCCCTCACTGGTGTTAAATTGTACTTTACTGTGTGTGTACTTGTTATCCTTCCCAATGTGCACGCCCCTCACTGGTGTTAAATTGTACTTTACTGTGTGTGTACTTGTTATCCTTCCCAATGTGCACGCCCCTCACTGGTGTTAAATTGTACTTTCCTGTGTGTGTACTTGTTATCCTTCCCAATGTGCATGCCCTCACTGGTGTTAAATTGTACTTTACTGTGTGTGTACTTGTTATCCTTCCCAGTGTGCACGCCTCACTGGTGTTAAATTGTACTTTACTGTGTGTGTGTACTTGTTATCCTTCCCAATGTGCACGCCCCTCACTGGTGTTAAATTGTACTTTACTGTGTGTGTGTACTTGTTATCCTTCCCAATGTGCACGCCCCTCACTGGTGTTAAATTGTACTTTACTGTGTGTGTGTACTTGTTATCCTTCCCAATGTGCACACCCCTCACTGGTGTTAAATTGTACTTTACTGTGTGTGTACTTGTTATCCTTCCCAATGTGCACACCCCTCACTGGTGTTAAATTGTACTTTACTGTGTGTGTACTTGTTATCCTTGTTAATGTGCACGCCCCTCACTGGTGTTAAATTGTACTTTACTGTGTGTGTACTTGTTATCCTTCCCAATGTGCACACCCCTCACTGGTGTTAAATTGTACTTTACTGTGTGTGTACTTGTTATCCTTCCCAATGTGCACACCCCTCACTGGTGTTAAATTGTACTTTACTGTGTGTGTACTTGTTATCCTTCCCAATGTGCACGCCCCTCACTGGTGTTAAATTGTACTTTACTGTGTGTGTACTTGTTATCCTTCCCAATGTGCATGCCCTCACTGGTGTTAAATTGTACTTTACTGTGTGTGTACTTGTTATCCTTCCCAATGTGCACGCCCCTCACTGGTGTTAAATTGTACTTTACTGTGTGTGTACTTGTTATCCTTGTTAATGTGCACGCCCCTCACTGGTGTTAAATTGTACTTTACTGTGTGTGTACTTGTTATCCTTCCCAATGTGCACACCCCTCACTGGTGTTAAATTGTACTTTACTGTGTGTGTACTTGTTATCCTTCCCAATGTGCACGCCCCTCACTGGTGTTAAATTGTACTTTACTGTGTGTGTACTTGTTATCCTTCCCAATGTGCATGCCCTCACTGGTGTTAAATTGTACTTTACTGTGTGTGTACTTGTTATCCTTCCCAATGTGCACACCCCTCACTGGTGTTAAATTGTACTTTACTGTGTGTGTACTTGTTATCCTTCCCAATGTGCATGCCCCTCACTGGTGTTAGTGGTGAGAATTGAGACACCTTGATTACTGAGCCAGTGCATGGGCATCACATATTAATTGGTTGGCAGTGGTGGGTTTATCCACACCACATATTAATTGGTTGGCAGTGGTGGGATATCCACACCACCATATTGGTTGTTTGGCACATACTGATTGGCTTGTAGTGGTGTGGGTAGAGAATTTCTAGTGCTTGTGTGCAGTGATCACTGAAGGTGTTTTTGTACTCTAAATCATCCATGCAGTGAATATTCAGAGTTCAGATCACAATTATTTTATTTATTTTTTTGTTAGCTTAGTTAGTCAGGGAGAGCAGGCAAGCATGTCAGCAGAAGAGTATGGCAAGCTGACAAAAAGCCAGTTGGCTGAGATGTGCCAGGCTAAGGGACTCGTGCATGGAAGCCTGACTAAGGCAGACGCAGACATGATTGCCGCTTTGGTCACAGCTGCATCAGAAAACTGCAATCAGGAGAATGATCAGACTGGTCGAGAAATGTATAACATTCAGGGAATAGACATCTCAACCTTTCTGCAGAGGACTTAAAAATCCTTCTGGAGCTAAAGAGACTTGAGTTGGAGGTCAGACATTTGGAAACAGAAGCAGCAGAGAGACTGAGGTGTCTACAGGCTGAGGAGAATAAGAAACTGCTATGCCTGGAAGCTGAGGAGAAGTAGAGGCAGAGGCAACATGAAAAGGAGATGCTGACCCTTTGCCAGTGTCATGGAGGTAATGGGGATGGGAGTAACTGGACCCCAGAAGCACAAAAGGTCAGTAAATTTCTTATGCACTTTATAGAGGGGAATAATGTTGATAGTTTCATTCATATGTTTGAGAGGGTATGTAAACAGTATGATGTTGACCAAAGGCTCTGGGTACAGTTCATGACCCCCTTATTCCATGGTAAAGCTGTAAATGTACTTTCAAACTTTGCAAATTATTTTAGAAACTGTATGGGGACACATGGGAAATCAGCCACCCCTTTCCTGACGGAGTTGGGTGAACCTCTTAGGAAATTAGTTCACAGGGGAAAAGTTAAGGATATCCAGTATATAGCAGCTAGGTAGTTTGGTACATGGAGCTGGTGTAAGGATGATAGCATATAACATGGCCACAGGCCAGGGAGAAGGCTATTTGTCTTTCACAACTTCAAAAAGCACATAGATTAGTACTAAGCTAACTGCCCTTGTGAGCCATTTTAAGCTTAGCCAATTATCCCTTGTGAGACTCAAACCCTGCACCTTGTGTTTGTAAGGAAAACACCTTAACCATTAGGCCACTCTCCCATTTATGCTCATGGGATCTGAAGAGCAGAGTACTGGTGCCCACCATGGAATCATCCTAGATAATCACCTTTAGGTACATAGGATCGAGTTCTACATCTGAGATTTCTGGGAAAGCTGGGAAGAGGAGGGGAATGTGGGAGAGCCAAAGATAAATGATTAAGGTATTAGTGCGAAATGTGGAGAATTCACACAATCCTGCAAAGAAGACTAGGGTTATCAGTAGGGGCACGAGATGCACACAGTGAAAAGAATGTTTAAAGAAACCCTGCAAAGCTGGGAAGAGGACGGAGAGGGAATGTAGGCGAAATAATGATACAGGTAAAGGATTAAGGTATAAGTGTGGAATGCAGGGTGATTTACGCAGTCCTGCAAAGAAAGCTAGGGTTATTAGTCCATGGAGAAGATGCATGTGTTGAAAAGAATAATGCAAGGAGAAGATGCATGCATTGAAAAGAATGCTGCAAGGAGAAGATGCATGCATTGAAAAGAATGCTGCAAGGAGAAGATGCATGCATTGAAAAGAATGCTGCAAGGAGAAGATGCATGCATTGAAAAGAATGCTGCAAGAAACCAACTTCTTTGAGAGAAAAGAATAAGATTTAAGGGCTGAAGGTGGAATTCCTTCTTATGGGGTTATTTGAAAAAGGAGACTGTCATGATTAGGAGTGTTAGATGAACACTGATTACGTTAGGGTGGAGCGGGGAGGGTATAAAAGTATTTACATGACAGCTGGAAGTCAGGAGCATGGTGCTGCATGATGAGAGGGCTATTATAACTTGGGCCTGCTTTGGTTTGTTGATGCACATCTTGTCGTTACTGTTATACTGTGCACCAGCTTGCCACTGTCAAACACACCATCATAGCATCTCTAAAGCAGAACAGTCTGACTACAGATATTTTTGGAGGGAATGCACCTACTGCACCCCCTGATATGGGGGCTCTTGCACCATACTCTTGATTTCTAAATGTACTACCTTTGTGATTGCACAACCATAAATACATAGATTCTCTTTCTCCAAGTTGTGAAAAAATGAAGACAGGATGTTTACATGTCAGGGGTGATGTGGACTGAGCCCATCAGGGAGTCCATATAGGCATAAATAATCCCCAGAAAAAAATATGAATTCAGCTCTGCTCCATTTAACTTTTGGGAGATCGTTTAGAGTGCTGGGACACTGTGCTTGGCATGGTCAATATGAGGCCGTTGTGCATCAGGAAATAAAATAAGACTCCGAAAAAGTAACGTCTCTGTTACATTGACAGGAATCAGTGATGATAATGGTGCGGTGATAGCAAACCGGACTTTAGCATACGTTTGGCTGCTAGCCTGGATAGAATGATTGCAGTAGGAGAGACACACCAGACATACTTAAAGAAGTTTTAAGTATTGCTAGATCGGCAGGGTTTAAGTTATGGCTAAAAGGTTTCACTTTTTTGTGCAAACTTAAAAGGTATGATAACAGATGAAGTGCATGTCAGTTGACAGACTGGACTGAGGCAAAGATATTGATCCAGCTACAGAAATGTGACATTTGGTGATGCTCCCCAAATAGGAGTATGTCAAAGATTTCTGAATAGCCAGGGGGTGGTGGACATGGAATCCTTTGAGTGGGGTTCAGAGGAGAAAGTTATATGGTTGCAAAAGATGCTAAAAGTAGGTTAGATCTGAAAAAGTACCTGGGGGGAAGGAGTAGGGGTCCAGGTGAGATGTGCTGATGGCAATATGGTGAGAAGAAATCATGGAGGTGAACAGGAAAAAAAGAAGATGATGTAAGACAGAGGTATAAGTCTTAGAGCAGTGCCATACTATCTTGTCAAGTAGGGTAATGCATTTTTATCTTGTCATGAAATTGTACAGAGTCCAAATCAGCCAGCAGCATAATAACTATGTGCTTCTACTTTTAATTATCTTCTAACCCCAAATGTACACTTGGGGAAGACATCTTGGTATCAGCTTCTTTTCTTGAAAAACTACTTTTTGCTCATATAGCACATATGATAAAATTAATTCACCTCATTCCTTCCTTTCAGAATACTATTCCACTCATTTAGAATTGAAGTATTTAAAATGCTGTTGTCTGAAAATCCTCTGCAAAGCTGCAGTGACTGTTTTGCACTGACTCTTATATTTCCTATATTTGTGGTGCACAATCTGTAAAAAGCCCTTGCAGAAGTGTAAAGACATTGTTGACGTAATTACAAAAAAGCAGATATTTGTGAGTTTCCGATCCTGTTTTCCTTCCACCTTCTTTCACTTCACTGAGGCGGCCAACATATTACATTTCCTGGCTTATAAAGCTCATCCAGTTAATGAAGTTGCATTGTATTGCTATCAGATTTATTCCCCTTCAGGCTACAAACAGTTCTATAGGTTTATAGCCTCACAGCAGAGGGAGGAATTCAGCTGTAAATGACAGGACACAGTAACAGTGCCATGGATTTTGAGCCTGAAATATTTTATAATCCTGGTGGTTGTGAAATAAAAAAAAAAGCTGCGGGTATCCTGCTGATTCTGGTTAATGTGAAATAATACAAAAAGAGCTTCAGATGCCTTATTATGTATAGTTCCCTTATCTAGAAGCATTTCAAACATGATGAAAAATGATGAAATATCAAAGGGAAACAAACTCCTAAATATAGTACCAGGTAATTCATTCAGCCATAACGCGATGTGCACCAAAGATGCTGACAAGGATAGTAAGGCTTTAGCGGAGAAGAAACTAATAAGAATGTTTGGCAGGACCTTCATATTTTCCATGGGGATTATTTTCTTGGAAGAAAAATACACTAGGGAAAGGAAATATTGTACATAGAATGTATTTCCCCTCTAAGAAGGAGCAAACCGGCAGCAATTAAGAGGGAGCTGTGGAATGCATGGCTGCAGTTACAAATATACTTTTTGTGTTGAGTACAGATGTCCTGACTGGGGTGGGCTGTCCTCAAGACAAACCCTGAAGACTGCATCTGTATTTTCAGTGTCTCATTTGCATAAAAACTGTGAGCTTCTGTAAAAGGTTAGTTCTATGAGCACAATGGATTTACATTTGTACTTGAAGATGTCATTCTGCATGAACAAACCACCAGTAAATCCCAGGAGCTGAAGTTCATTCAGTTATGGTTTGTGTTCATTTTTTTACAGATAAAGAATAGGAATAGCATTTAGAATGGACTTGTTCTTTTCCAATTACTCTTTGTAATGCTACCTTATCATTTTTCTTAAATGTACATTATCACATGTTAAATGGCATTCAGCATCCATGTAAAGTATTACCATATACCTCACCTAGGATGTAAACAGGTCAATTATATCTGCTTCTACCGGTATAAATATCAACACAGGTATTCCCTCAGAACAGATGGATAAACTTACTGCGGCAGACCCAACCAATAAAAGTGAAAATGTATGAATATTTTTATACAGCCTGTTGTACCCATGAAAACACTGCCTGGAGCTTCTCCTAAAACTTCACCAGAATATTAATTCTGTTTAGCTAAGCAAGTCAGTAATTATAAAATTCTTCTGTTCATATATAATCTTCATTAAACCCCTATCTGTATCAGAAACATAGTTACTGCAAATGTCCTGTAGCTCAAAACA
Source organism: Protopterus annectens (assembly GCF_019279795.1). Taxonomy (NCBI): domain Eukaryota; kingdom Metazoa; phylum Chordata; order Ceratodontiformes; family Protopteridae; genus Protopterus; species Protopterus annectens. The sequence continues at coordinate 1,557,878,732 of NC_056745.1, forward strand.
TCATGATCCATGGTTGTATGTTATCTGCAAAACATCTAGAGCCTGCATGAATACTCAAAAGAAAATGCTGACTGTACAATCACATTTTTTCATATGCTGACAGTGAGCAGTTCCATGCTTTTTTTCTGCTTATTTATTTTTGCAGTCTATCACAGCGATAAAAGCTACAAAGAAACCAACAGTAACTTTTGCATCATTCACAGGAGATAAACATGTAACATGATTATATCTGACCCCCAAAGCACTAGTAATGACATCCAATCACAGTGCAAAAAAATGAAAGCAATTACATTAACAAGGTAGTCTAAATCTATGATTGAATGTGAATATGTAACTTGCTTATATCTGACCTACAAGCATACAGAAATGAGTTTCTTCAAACTGAAGTTGCATGCAAGACTTATGTGAGCAGAGGTGCAATTATTTTGATATAACACAAGCTTTTAACTGGTTTTCAAGGTGGTCTGGTGCCACATTTCTCCGTGGCCTGTGTGATATCCAGAGCATTAAATACCCAACTGGAAAATGTTTGCTTTGAGAACTCATTTATTCTTTACCTAGCTCCTCTGTCATTAGCTTCCAACTATCCCAGCTTGTAACTGGGAGCATAATTTATTCATTTTTACTTCTTTATTTATGACTCCTTTGTTGAACGGGTTAGTCCCACTAGGCTTTTAGACTATTTTCAGGGAATACCTGGAATGGTATTTATACTATTAGGGGAAAATTGAAGAGGGCATCTGGGAACTTCTCTTGCTATTTTTGATAGGTGCCGTACGATTTTTTACATCCACCTGAGCTACCACCAACTCAAGCAGATTGGGTCTTAGTTTACCATCTCATCCGAAGGAGTTATACTCTGAGCATCCTTTAATTTAGATAGCTTTAGCCATGTCTGGCTGTTGAATCAATATGCATAATCAATGATTTCCTTTTCTATCAACTTTATTAAACTGCTTACACTGAGTCTTTAGTCTCTTGTGGTCTTTAATAACTAATTTCATTTTCTTTTTATATATATATATATATATATATATATATATATATATGTGTGTGTGTGTGTGTGTGTGTGTGTGTGTGTGTGTGTGTGTGTGTATGTGTATATGTATATATATATATATATATATATATATATATATATATATATATATGTATGTATAGTGCATGGAGCACTGCAATTGTGCTCCAAATTTTGGAAAACGACAACTTTGTTACGTACCTTTCTGGTGTCAGAAAAGTGCTTAACAACCCTGTCTTTTCCCTGAAGTGTAGTGTAATAGTGGTACTCCACACACACCACAAGTTGGTTATGATCTGAAAATGGGGTCTACCAAGAGGATCATCTTAGTTTTCAAACAGAAATAAATAAATTAACAACCAAATAAATAAATAAATTAAAAACAAGGTTCCATGAGGTTATACTGTGCTGAATGGAAGGCCTCTCTCCTAAGTGAAAAAAAAAAAAAACTTGCATCAAACAAGAATGGAAAGTTTTATTTGTGAAGGCCATTTTATTATTCTACAATCTTCTTTGTGGTAAAAACATCTTCACGTCACCTTTTCTTTACCATTCGCATTCTTCAAAGTTTGTTCCCTGAGTACTTAAAACTTTCTTTCATATCACCTCTAGCCAACATTTTCTTTCAAGAGATTTTAATCTCTCCCTTGCTATGTCTTCTGCTGCAGAAATGCCACAATTTTGGTGCTGTTCTATCAACAAATATAATAAATTATGTATTCATCATTTGTTATCTTCAAAGACTTGGCTAAACAGGAACAGTTACAACCGAATTAAAGACCCCAATATTTGGACATTTTCTTAACTATCGGAAAACAGAATTCCAGCAAGATCAAATTACAACAAAGAACGTTTTCATGCAGACCACGAACAGACAATCCTGAGAATCTCTAAAAGCTTCTCAATGACTAAGCAGAAATCCCCCACCAAGCAATAGCCATCAAATCAAGTCCTTCAGGTAGCTGGGATCAAGACAATGTAGGACTCTATATGTCTAAGAGGAAGCCAGTACAGCAACCACAGAACAGGGGTAAAATACGCTTTTCTAAGTGTTCTTATTAGTTGCATAACTGATGCACAATAAATTAGCTACAGCCAACATAGGTTGTAGGGAGGTTGCCTAGATAATGAACATTATAGTCTGGAAGAGACCATGGTATCAATGAATACTGTAAGGTCACTACTAGGAATAAGGTGCTTAATGCCTGAGATGTTTCTTAGACATATGCAAAGTGGAACAGAACAATTACCCCTCAAAGACCTGCTAACTGGGCCTGTAACAACTGATATATAAAGATGAAATGTGTGCATGAGCAAAGATCTTCAGACAAGAGGGGAACAAAAGGGTTAATCTGGGTGGCCTTGAAGCTACCTTACCTGTAGGTGCTCTACTAAAGGAAAGAATCATATGGTGTGAAGTGACATAGAGAGTGCTTTTAAATTATCTCTGTAATAGTCTGAGAAGTTAGGTAACTAAGGACTAGCTGAAAAATAGACTGGAAAGGGGCTACCTGAGGAAAGCTGCGCTGTCTCCAATTCGACTACCTGTGGACAGCTGCACTGTCATCAGTTCCAGCATGTAAACATGCTGACTGCTAAGTATAATAGTTCTTGGATAGTGCGTCTTGACTTTTGTATCCCTGTGACTGTACACCATGCTATCAAGCAGCCATGATGTTACTCACTGCTCTGCTTGATGTGTGGAGAAAGGAAAATTATAGCAAAGCTGGAGATATATTTACCCCCTGCTGGGCATACTGGCACTAGATATGCATTATTCTAAATACCAGTCAGAAATATCCCAAAAAGATGCATGTTATCCATTGAAAAGCAAGTTACAGTGTGAGAAACATGACCATTTATGTTTTCTAAGCAACTGAAAGTCTGTGCAGTCTGGTTTGCCTGATCATTCACAAGTTTATTTATTTTTTACCTCATATTATTGTAAAGTACCTGTTCAATTTCTTTGCTGACAAGGTAGTTAGGTGGGAGGTATACTTGGGAGTATACAGTAGGCTTACATTACCCAAACTGGACATGAGACAGATTTGATGCCCTAGCCTTCATGGAGCTCATGCAGATGCATCTTCCAAGTCTGCGGTCCACTAATTGTGGGCTAGACCCTGGTCCACTCAGACTGCATCTGTCTTGCCTGGTGGTCTGGGTTCCCTTCTTTTTCAGACTAGTCCCAGGTTAGGGATATAGCATTAACTCTCAATAATGCCTACTTTCAAGGTGGGATTTTTGAAGATGAATGACAGTACTGCATATAGCACACAAAAAGTGCTGAAGTGCTTCAAACCTGACTACAAATGTAGTACCAGAACACAGAAACTGAAAATCAGTACTGCTGATTGCAACCCCTAACACTTTGTACCCAGGGCAGCTGCACCGTTTGCTCCATCCAATCTTCACCTCTGCTAGAACCAGATCTAAAGTGTTATTCTGTACTTATCTTCTGTGAGCAATCTGCATGCCACATTTGATATGATTGATCACTTGACCCTTCCAGAGTGGTTGAAGACCTGCTATGGGGTCCTCAGAATGGCCCTTGGATGATATGTATTTCCTACCAGTCAGCATATACTCTGAGGGTGATTTCTGGGGTTAATTATTTCTCTTAGCTAGGAGTCCTGCAAGACTCCATTTGGAGTTTGAGTCTTTCTACCATGCACATAGTTCTATTCAGCGATTGGTTAGGCAAAGAGACTTTCATTATCATAGCTATGCTGACAATACCCAGCTGCACATCTTCTTTCCTCAAGAGCATGTGGATAACTCAAAACCAAATGCCAATTTTCTGGAGGACATACTATCTTGGCTATCAGTTAACTGGCTCAGTCTTAACCCATCCAAGATAACTGCCATGGTCTTTTATGCCTCACACATTAAGATATTCTATGACTCCTGTCCTTAACCCATTTTAAAAAGGGTGAGGTTACAGGTTAAACTTTGTGTCTAAGGTGAATAATTCTGAGCTGATCATCAATGACTGGCTGTCATTTCATGACCATATGTCAGCTGTCATTGAGTCCTGTTGTTATCAGTTGAGGAATATCACCTGTATTAAGCATCATATTCAGAGTACTCACCATTAGTGGCACAGGTTTTGATTATATTTCATCTGTAATGCCCTTAATTTGGGGATTTCATAAATCAAGCTTCAAATGGTGCAGTGAGTACAGAAATATGTTACAAAACTCCTTAGAGGGGTGTTTAGATATAGTGAAATTACACCTGCTCTTCACTGTCTGCACAGGCTCCTGGTTTAGTATTAAACTACCTTTAAAGTTCTTATGATGATGTTTAAAAGCAAAATGATCAAATCCTACCTATATAAATGAGCTTTTGGTGCCCTGCCAGCCTTTATGGGTACTCCACTCAGCTGTCTTAGGGTTTTTGGCAATATTCATGGTTAGACTCAAGTCCTGTGGGCTCAGGTCTCCTTTTTTATGCTCCAAACATTTAGTACTCTCTACCATGGCAGATGTGAGGCTTAATGCTAAAAAAGCATCGTTGTCCCCTTTGGGAAAAACTCAGTTCCCACTAATTACCACATTGATGGGAGCCCGCTGAACACTGAAGGCATTATAAGAGATCTGGGGACACAGGTTGACAGCAACCTCTCCTTCAACCACCACATTGTCACTGTCGTCTGGAAGTCCTTCCATGTGGCACATCTCATTACCAAGGGTTTTGCATCCAGGAAGAAAGAGGTCATGATCTCTCTCTACTCTTCCCTCATTAGACCAATCATCGAGTATAATGCCCCATTTGGCATGTACCTCACTAGACACATGCAACAGCTGGAAAGGCCAAAAAAGTACCTCATGAAGAGGATCCTAGGCCTTAAACACATGTCCTACATGGACAGACTCAAAAATCTCCAGCTCTTCTCTGTCTCATATCATCTACTAAAAGGTGATCTCTGCTTGACTTACAAAGCCATGTCTGACCCAGCTCTGTTAGAAATTCTACATCTAAAGAAATCCCAATCCCTCCACACCACACACTCCAGGGACCTCAACCTCATTACCACAATCAACAGAACATGCTGGAGGGACAGGTTTATAACCCAGAGACTGCCAATACTCTGGAATAGACTTCCCATACATGTCAAGCAGAGCATCTCGCTGGCCCTCTTCAAGAGAAATATTGATGAGTGGATGGGAAATAAAAAGTTCACCCCGGGGATCACTCCAGTGGCTCTGCTTGATAGAGACACTGGGAACTAACGTCAGCTGGCATGATGCCAAGGCACTTCTATGGGCTAGGCTTGCAAAGGCTCCAGGGCCATTAGCCTAGCACACGCCAATGAACCTATGCATAGTTGTACTGTTTCAGGAAGCACCGTAACATGCATTTCTTTCATTATAGCATTCTGGGACCCTTTATAAATTTCAACTTTTTGGTTTTATTTATTTTATTTGTTATGTGTATACTAATCCAGTCCAGTAGGCTGCAGTCTTGTAACTATACTTTTGCTGTTTATTTAATTCATGATGTACTTCATATTCTGTCATGCCTAGTTATTACTGGCATGAAAATAAAGACAAGGAATGATTGACTATCTCAAAACAAACACAGACAGAGGAAAATGCTGGTGCCCTGAAACCCTGAAGAGTATGAAAAAGCTATGAAATTTATTTATACAAATGTTGATATATTTCTCTGTAACAAGACTGAACATTCTAGTGCAGACTTGATAATCTTTGAATGTGAGAATCTAAAATATCCTTTGTAAGACCAAGAGGTAGCATGGTTTTGAGAAGAAAGAAAGTCAAACAGCTTTAAATTCCGAAAGATAATTTATCTCTGAAGCTTTATCTTTCCTTTCCATAAATCAAGATGTACTACAAAGCTACTTCCCTGGCACAGTGTTATACAACTGTTAAGCACTACATTTAGAATTGTCATACTAACAGAGAATGTAGGCAAAATAGACAACAAACACATACAAAAGGTTAAGGGAAAGTATATTTTTATAAATTTATCTGGGAGTTTTCATTGTGCTTTAAAAAATGAATACTGTGGCAATAAGATTTGCTTAATACACAGATGATTGACAACAACTGCAGAAACTATTTCAGAAACAAAACAATCATCTTTAAAATATAATACTTGACTGTAATCAAGCTCAGAAAGTTATGATTTTCAGTGAACTCAAATGTGTATACCTTACCAGAACAGAAAATTATAATGTATATAAAACTGATGTGCAAGCAAACCAAATGTTTTCTGTGGAAGACAATACTCTATTCATGCAACAATTTTTGTTTGGAAATGATCCCTGGTAAACAGAATTGCAGAAAATGTAATTTTGGAAGATGAAGCTGCAGTATAAATTCACTGCAGACAGTTTGGTTGAGTATATTTTCTGATTTCCACTATATGAAAAATGGTTCCATTTAAGGGCAGTTAACAACGTCTGGGTTTGTGACAGGTCTGTGACTATGCAATACAGAAATTGTTAAAAGTCTGAAAATCATTTTAAAAAATTTGGCATGAATGCAGATCTGGTAATTATCATAATGATGTGAAGTATGAATTAGGAACCCCTGAATAAGTAAGTACAAAAAAGAATAATAAAGGTAAGGCAGAGAATGTGGAATGTTAATTTCAGCAAATCAGACTTATAAGGGTTAAAAGATAATGCTGTTAAGGAAAAGTCTGTTTGTGTATTCGGCACACCACAGAGAAGCACTTCCCAAAGTCAGTTGAAAGTTTGCTTCAAGGAACTGAAACTAAAAACAGGTGCAGGTGTTTCATATCTGAGACTTTTGGGAAGAATCTATACTTTGAAAACAAAAAGGTGCTTCTGTATCTGAGTCTGAAGAAAGGAAGATATATGGAAAACATGCTATCTCTGTGGAACAGAAAAGGGTAAGGCCCTTCTGCAACTAACACAACCTATGATCAACTAGTAGCCTAGACAATGAAGAAGCTATCTGGGAAATTTGGGAGTGATCATCAGACCCTGGTATGCCATTCTGAGCAGGCAGAGATGGTCAGTCTATTGCTATACTGAAAGCAGACAGAGGCCAGAGCCATAGTACGTAGGTGTGTGTGGCTTTACAAAGCAGAGAGCCCATAGCATGCAGGTGTGTGTGTGGCTTTACAAAACAAAGAGCAAGTATTGTAGCAGGTGTTTGGAAGCATGCATATACATTGGGGTTGGACATACAGTCTTTCATATTGGTAGGCATGCATATCAAGCAATAGGGAGACGTTAGGTACCAAAAACTGACATACTCCCTACAGGATGATGGTTGTGATTCCCAGCATCTAGCCCCTCCCTCTGTGTCCCTGAACACTAACAAAGAAGAGAGGAGGAAATGAGTCAGTGGAGGAAACAAGTAGATGGTCAATGGGAGGGGAGGAACAAATACACAAAAAAACAAGAGACTCATTAAAACCATGGCTGTAAAGAATGTACACCCAGATGAAAATATGGGTTTAAAGGCTGCTGTTGGGGAGACTATGACTTGAATTCAAATCTCAGTTTTGCTACCAAATCCAACTATAGAAAAACACATTGTGTTAAATGAAATTGTATGTGTCATTTTAATAACAATATAAAGCCTGGAATGCATTTAAACAAACTGTAGATAGTTGATGTTATAATTTGATCTTGCCATGTAAAACAATGCTTTGAATGTAGTGCATCTGATGAAAATATTAAAGTAAAAATAAAGGCCTGATATCCCAAAAATGGATAGGATTTTAAATGATTAAAAGCATTGCAACATATTTTCTTGTTTGCAATTGTATAGAAGTTTAACTATCTTCTCTTAATGTATCCAGAATACATTTTATAAGTACACAAAAATTTACTATGTATTACATTCCAATGATATTTTTTCACTTGAGTGTTCTAAGAAGCATTCACAGGCTGGCACAGTACATACAGTCACTTATATTCTCTTCTGTTGCTGATATAAACAAATCCACAAATCTGTAAGGATCCACAACCTTGCGGTTTCCCGTGAATGGCTGACCAATACATGAGTTTTGTAAAGCTGCCCTAGAGAAATGGGTCAGAACCATTTTCTGCTTAGGTGGATAGCAATGGTTTACTGTAGAAATTCAGTAATTATGTAGCATTTTCTTAGAAAAGTGAAATCTCTAACCAGTTGTGAATTTATTTTTTTTTTCA